>NW_027142449.1:447026-502026 GCF_026170545.1 Melanerpes formicivorus | reverse complement strand
CCCCTGTGCTCAAGGAAAGAACATCCAAGTAAATAAAGCCTGTGAAAAAAACCTACAGAGTCGTTTTGTTTCATCATGCTCAAGATTTCCTTGATGGGTTACACTGGGATTATTTCTGTGTTTTTATTGCACTGTGGGCAATTACTGTCATTCTGCCCAGGGTTGTTTGCTCTTAATACATCATTCCAGTGGCTAAATTAACAAATAGTGCTTGTAATGGGCATTTCTATCTGAAAAATGATTTGAGCTCAGCCTGAGATTTAATGAAGCATGGGCTGGAACTGTAAGGTTTATTTTCCCATTTGTTTTCTTGTCTTAGGCATGCTAAGGAAGCTGTATGTCTGAAACTCAGGTTTTGAGTAATTGTGTGATCCCATCACCTAACACTGCAAAACACTCTTGTAATCCTTTGTGATTCTTAGAGCCCAATTACTCTCTTTCAAACCACGAATCTGAGCAAGTTATTAAAACACCTGCTTTGGACTCCTCACATCTTCTGTCTCTATTATTTATTCTTTAAGGGGGAAGGGGGGAATCTATGAGGGAGCTGGGATTGCTTGGCCTGGAGAAGAGGAGGCTCAGAGGAGACCTTTTTGCTGTCTACAACCACCTGAAGGGAGGTTGTAGCCAGGTGGGGGTTGGTCTCTTCTCCCAGGCAACCAGCACCAGAACAAGAGGACACAGTCTCAAGCTGCACCAGGGGAGGTTTGGGCTGGAGCTGAGGAAGAAATTCTTCCCAGAAAGAGAGATTGGCCGTTGGAATGTGCTGCCCAGGGAGGTGGTGGAGTCACCATCACTGGAGGGTGTTTGAGAAGAGCCTGGTTGAGGCACTTGGTGCCATGGTTTAGTTGATTAGATGGTGTTGGGTGATAGGTTGGACTCGATGATCTCAAAGGTCTTTTCCAACCTGGTCTATTCTATTCTATTCTATTCTATTCTATTCTATTCTATTCTATTCTATTCTATTCTATTCTATTCTATTCTATTCTGTTCCGTTCCGTTCCGTTCCGTTCCGTTCTGTTCTATGCTGGCAGTGCCCTTCTGAAACTCCTACAAGAAATGCCTTTTCATTAAAGAAACCTAAGCTGGAATTTTGGCCATGAATATGAGTGCACAAAGGTCTGTGATACCCAAGCAGTGCAGCTGAACACCCTGTGCTTCAATTCTGCATCATTAAAGTGAGGATATATTACTCTGTTTTCCTTTTTCTCTGCTGTCTCAACATATGACTTCTTTTTTTCCCCAGCAAAGGCATGCTGTGTGTCTCTTGTAATAACTCAAATGATTTGGCTGTGATTTAATTTGCAGTTTGAAAGCCTGCAGTTTGAAACTGCAGTTTGCAGTTGAAAGTTTAAAGTTCGTAATTTGAAGAGAGAAATAATATTAAATCAGTGGAAATGTGCTGAGATAATCTTTGCCTGGAAGCATGGCTTTTCAAGATGGGTGATGCCACCTGCTCTCATGGCCTTGGGGTTGTCAAAATATCAAAATCATTATCTTGGTCTGACTGCTTTTGAACAGACCCTAGGGTGAACTACAGCCTCAGCAAGCTTGGAGTAGATGTCTCAGCAACCAAGCTTTCAGAGTGAGTTTTGGTGCTTCACAGAATTATAGAATTGTCAGGGCTGGAAGGGATCCTCAAGGATCAGCCAATTCCAAACCCCTTGTCGTGGGCACGGACACCTCACACTACAGCAGGTTGCTCACAACCACATCCAGTCTGGCTGCAAAAACCTCCAGGGATGAGGCTTCCACCACCTCCCTGGGCAACCTGTGCGAGGCTCTCACCACCCTCATGGGGAAGAACTTCTTCCTAACATCCAATCTCAATCTACCCCTTTCTAGGGTTTTTTTTGTCCCCTTCCCACCAGTCCTATCACTCCCTGACACCCTAAAAAGTCTCTCCCCAGCCTTCCTGTAGCCCCCTTCAGATACTGGAAGGCCACAATTAGGTCTCCTTGGAGCCTTTTCTTCTACAGACTTAAACCCCCAACTCCCTTAGTTTGTGCTCATAGCAGAGGAGCTCCAGCCCTCTGCTCATCCTCATGGCCCTTCTCTGGACACCTTCCAGCACCTCCAGATCCTTCCTGTAACACAGGCTTCAGAACTGGACACAGTGCTCCAGCTGGGGTCTCACCAGAGTGGAGCAGAGGGGGAGAATCGAATCACCTCCTTCGCCCTGCTGGCTATGCTTCTCTTGATGCAGTCCAGAGTCTGGTTGGCTTTCTGGGCTGCAAGTGCTCACTGCTGGCTCCTGTTGAGCTTCTCATCTCCCAGCACCCCCAGGTCCTTTTCCTCAGGGCTGCTCTCAAGCCAGTCCCTGCCCAGCCTATATCAGTGCCTGGGATTGCCCTGACCCAGATGTTTGCAAATTTCATGTTTGTAATTTTTGTGGTGGAAATATTTTTACAGCAATAAAATGAAACAACAAGTGGCAGCAAGTGACCCCAGAGGATTCTCCACTGACCTCTCTCAAATGCAGGCTTTTATTGCCCTTATAGGGAATTGAACCATATTGTCAAGCTTATTATTAAACCTTTTAGATATTCTATTGAGATAACTTTGTAATATTTCTGACTTGACTATGCTGATATGAAGCATGTTTCATCCACATCTTGAGATTTTTAGCAGTGTCTTTTTTGTTTGTTTTTGTGTTTGGCTGTTTGGTTTGTTGGTTTGGGTTTGGTTTTTTATTTAACAATTCATGTGCAAGATACATACAAGCTGCCTTGGATTCTGAGGTGTCATTATAATCTGAGTATGTTATGCATAATAACTCCTGAATCATCTACATCTGAGTGTAGCCGGAATGGACTATGAACTTTACTTACGAACTGTAAATATTGTTTTGGATTGGATGGACAGTATGAACAACCAATGAAATCGTTTAGAAGGGGTGGACTGTGGCCGTTTGAGGCTGTGCCTTTAAGAAAAGGGACAGTGCTGGGACACTCTGGCTGAATGTTTTGGTGAAGACAATGAAAACATTGATATTCTAAACGAATTTCATTGGTAGATTGGTAGAAGGCAGTTTTAAGTTTTAGCGCAGCTGAAATTTTTTGTCAGTTCATTCCTTTCCTCCTCCCTTCCAGCTTGGCTGCTTCTGGGCTCCTTGCCAGGGCGACCTTGAACAGATAAGGAACTAATCCTACTAATAGGCCTACTAGAATTCTGCTTTATTAATAACTGCCTTTTTCACTCTTTCTATCCCTCTTTGGGAAAAAAGAGAGGTAGGGGGAGAGAAGGGGGTACAGGGGGGGAGCCCTCCTCTGTCCGGAGGAGGGAATTTCGTTCCTGTATTCTTGTTTTGTACTTTGCTGTATATTTCTGTATATATATTGTAAATACTGTATATTGTGTACATATCTTGCATTTTCCACATTGCTTGTAAAATATAGCATTCCTTCCACTTCTCCAGCTGAGTTGGCTGTGTTTTTTTTTCCCCTTTGTGGGGGAGAGAAAGCTAGGCCTTCTCTCTCAACCCACCACATTTGCATAATACATCTGAGTATATTATGCATATTAATTTTACATTTAAAAGCTGTGAATTGTACATGAGTAGTGATCTAGGTACAATAGTACTGGAAAGGTTTGTGTGTTCATATTTACGTTTTTCTGAATTCATCTTGCTCCCACTTTAGAGTGGCAATTGTTTCATATTGTTAATGGTTTGAGGCTGGATGCCTTTAATAACCATTCAGAAGTCTTTCAGGAGGACTAGACAGTCCAGAAGATGCACACTGGAAAGTGTAATCTTTTGTTATTTCATTCCCATAATGCCTGCATCATCACTTCATAAGGAAACAGCACTAGCTGTCCAGCCCCTTTTTCTCCCTCTCTCTGCCCCTTTCCTGGTGTGGTCTCCTTTCTCTTTGCTGTGTGTGGGAGCATTACCTTGAGCAGCCTGGCTGGGGCATGGAGCCAGCAAGCTGAACTTTAGCTGTGTCACTCAGGCATGGTATGGGGGGAGTAGAAAGGCATGGAGGGGGGTGTGTGCATTGGAGGCCTGGGGTTTTGGCCTGATTGGAGGCAGGTTTGTGGAAAGCTTTGGACTAAGGAGGTTTCGAGGAAGTTCTACACAGAGAGAGTGATTGCCCATTGGAATGGGCTGCCTGGGGAGGTGGTGGAGTCACCATCATTGGAGGTGTTCAGGAGGAGACTTGATGGGGTGCTTGGTGCCATGGATTAGTTGTTTGGGTGGTGTTGGATGATAGGTTGGACACGATGATCTCAAAGGTCTATTCTATTCTATTCTACTCTACTCTACTCTACTCTACTCTACTTCTATTCTATTCTATTCTATTCTATTCTATTCTATTCTATTCTATTCTATTCTATTCTATTCTATTCTATTCTATTCTATTCTATTCTATCCTTGGAGAATGATGGCCAAGGTGGACTATGAAGCTTTGGCCTGAGGAGGTTTTGTGGAAACCTGTGGCTGAGGCGGACTATGAAGCTTTGTGTACTCTGTCTGCTTTTGTATTGCTGCATGTAGTTATGCATAGTAGTTCCATTTAAACTTCTAATTCTTTCCAATCCAGTGTGGAGAGTTTTCTTTACTGCTTGGGGAAGGGGTAAAGCACATCTCTTTCTCTCCTTAAAACTAAGACACAAATACAGTGGTGTACAAAAATAAAGTAAAAACTCTTAAAAAACCCCCAGACAAACAACAAAATAAAAAACCCCAACCCCCAAGCCCCAACAACAACAGAACAGGAACAAATCCAAACCACTTCTGCTCAATAATTCCTGAATGTGAATTTAGCCCAGGCAACTTGAGAGGTGCTGTTTGGCTCCTGTGTCTTTGTGCTGATGTTCAGAATGCAGATGAGTGTTTTAAACCAGAAGCTTTGATACCTTCTGCCCCTTTGATCTCTAGAAATCTTCGAATTTGAGGATGGCTCATGGTGTTGTCTACAAGTGTTACAATACAGACTCTCATGTTCTGCTATTTTTTTTGTTAATGAGTTCCTGATCTGTGCAGGGATCAAGACTCTGTTGTGCTGGGTATGGCTCAATGCATATCAAAGCTTCTCCTAGGATGCCATGCTCGGTAATTGTTAAAATACTACTGAGAGGAGTATCTGCAGTCATGTTTTGTGGCTTATGGCAACTCAAAATTGCTGTTCTTAATCAGTTTGAGTGAAGGGCAAATGTATGTGTTCCTGATGCATAGAATTAGAATTAACCAGGTTGGAAAAGACCTCAGAGATCATCAAGTCCAACCTATCACCCAACATCTTCTAATCAACTAAACCATGGCACCAAGTTCCTCATCCAATCTCTTCTTAAACACCTCCAGTGATGGTGACCCCACCACCTCCCTGGGCAGCACTCCCAATGGCCAATCTCTCTTTCTATGAAGAACTTCTTCCTTACATCCATCCTAAACCTCCCCTAGCACAGCTTGAGACTATGCCCTCTTGTTCTGGTGCTGGGTGCCTGGGAGAAGAGACCAACCCCCACCTGGCTACAGCCTCTCTTCAGGTAGTTGTAGAGAGCAGTGAGGTCTCCCCTGAGCCTCCTCCTCTCCAGGCTAAGCAACCCCAGCTCCCTCAGCCTCTCCTCACAGGGCTGTGCTCCAGACCCCTCCCCAGCTTTGTTGCCCTTCTCTGGACACCTTCCAGCAACTCAACATCTTTCCTAAACTGAGGAGCCCAGAACTGGACACAGGACTCAAGGTGTGGCCTAACCAGTGTTGAGCACAGGGGCAGAATGACTTCCCCTCTGCTGACCTTGTTAACAGTCTAACTGCTCTTGTATATCTATTTAAACAGTTGCTGGAAAAGGTTTGGTTTGGGGCTTGTTTGTTTGTTTGTTTGTTTTGTTAGGGATTTTTTGTTTGTTTGTTTGTCTTTTCCTCCCCCCCAGAATAATGTTTTTAAGGTCATATAGCAAGTCTTCCTTTAATTTAGTATCTTACAAAGCTATAAATGACTCTGAGATGTGGATTGCATGTTTGGGGATTTTTCCAGGATATGTTAAAGAAGAGATTGTATCTATTTTGACTTTTTTTTTTTGGCTAAAAATTTCAATTTAATCCAACAGGAGAACATCATTATTCTGGCAGTAAAACTGCCAGGCAATGAATTGCAGTGAGAATCATCCTGCATTCTGCATCAATGTCAGTAATACACACAGCATTGACAAAGCATTCTCCACATAGGATCCCCCTCACTGGCACAAGATAGAAGCTGATTCCAAAAGCTGAAAGCTGTTTTGCTTTCAAGTCAAACCTACAAGGAGAAGGTAAAAGGATTTATACTGTGGTCTCCTGCTTTATGTATTTTATGATGAGTTTTATAGTGGGGACCTTCTTATGACACCAAGCTGTGTGGTGCAGCAGACAGGCTGGAGGGAAGGGATCCATCCAGAGGGACCTTGACAGGCTGGAGAGCTGAGCTCATGACAACCTCATGAGGTTCAACAAGACCAAGTGCAAGGTCCTGCCGCTGGTTTGGGGCAATCCCAGGCACTGATATCGTCTGGGCAGGGACTGGCTTGAGAGCAGCCCTGAAAAAAAGGAATTGGCAGTGATGGTGGATGAGAAGCTCAACAGGAGCCAGCAGTGAGCACTTGCAGCCCAGAAAGCCAACCAGACTCTGGACTGCATCAAGAAAAGCATAGCCAGCAGGTTGAGGGAGGTGATTCTCCCCCTCTGCTCCACTCTTGTGAGACCCCAGCTGGAGCACTGTGTCCAGTTCTGGAGCCTGTGTTACAGGAAGGATCTGGAGGTGCTGGAAGGTGTCCAGAGAAGGGCCATGAGGATGAGCAGAGGGCTGGAGCTGCTCTGCTATGAGGACAGAATGAGGGAGTTGAGGTTGTTCAGTCTGTAGAAGAGAAGGCTCTGAGGAGACCTAATTGTGGCCTTCCAGTATCTGAAGGGGGCTACAAGAAATTTGGGGAGGGACTTTTTAGGGTGTCAGGGCATGATAGAACTGGTGGGAAGGGGAAAAAAAACCCTAGAAATGGGTAGATTGAGACTGGATGTTAGGAAGAAGTTGTTCCCCATGAGGGTGGTGAGTGACTGGCATAGGTTGCCCAGGGAGGTGGTGGAAGCCTCATCCCTGGAGGTTTTTGCAGCCAGACTGGATGTGGCTGTGAGCAACCTGCTGTAGTGTGAGGTGTCCCTGGCCATGGCAGGTGAGTTGGAACTGGATGATCCTTGAGGTCCCTTCCAGCCCTGACAATTCTATGACTCTATGATTCACTAGAGAGTGTCAAAGTGCTTGAGAAATTAAGACCTGCAGGAGAGATTGAAGTGTGACTTTTAGTTGCTAGAAGAGTAAAGCTTTCTAACTAGGGAGTGTGATTGTGTGGCCCCAAACAGCAACGCCTATCAAAATGGAATGCAATGTGGATGTGCTCCAGAATGACTCTTGCAATGTACTTCTCAGCCCCCTCCTCTCCATCTGTAGCTGGTGGGAGTTGAGCTTACTGAGAATTTTGCTGAGGATGCTTAACACCTTGCAGGTGTTTAAATTTGAACACCATACTTAATAAGATACAAATAAAGTAATCCCAGCTGGCTGTTAAATGTAATATACCTGAAAGCGATGCTGAAAGATTTATTTGAGACTAAATGTAGACTTTTATTATTATTTCAGTTTTCTTTAAACTTCTCTAGTTGGAATTTCAAAATCTGCAGTTTCTGGCAACTTTTTATTTCCTGTTTGATACAGTGGGGGCAATGAAATCTTCTATTCTTTACAAGTCAGAGAAAGAAATCCGTCAGAGAGCATGTGAGTAGAGAGCTGATCTTGAAACAGGGATAAGCTGGCTGAAACTCCTGAGAGGTGGACATGTCTGTACAGGCATGATCACAGAAGCACAGAATGGTAGGGGTTGGGCAGGATCTCTGGAGATCATCTAGTCCAACCCTTGTGCTAAAGTAGGGTCACCTAAAACAGGCCACACAGGAACCTGTCCAGGCTCCATGGTGAGTCTGATTAGGTGGTTTTGGATGATAGGTTGGACATGATTATCTTGAAGGTCTCTTCCAACCTGGTCTATTCTATTCTATTCTATTCTATTCTATTCTATTCTATTCTATTCTATTCTATTCTATTCTATTCTATTCTATTCTATTCTATTCTAATTCTATTCTATTCCATTCCATTCCATTCCATTCCATTCCATTCCATTCCATTCCATTCCATTCTATAGTACTGGCAGCAGCAGATGGTAGCTCATGCATCATCTTCAAACACGTCTCCTGTAGCTCAGCAGGGAGGCAAGAAATGGGCAGACAAGGGCTAACTCTAAGTGGATCCCCACCTCTGCTTCAGCATCTTAGGTAGCACAAGAACACCCTCAGAGAACACTGTATCTCTTGCAACCATCCTTTAGGTCTTTTTCTCCTGTAGAGCAGATTCAGGCAGGCTTTTGAAGTTTTTCTTCTGGCTATTCATCTCCTGCTATTCATCCCTCCTCTTCTTGTGGCATTATCCCTATCCAAAGGGAAGATAATACCTTTATTTGTTATTTTCACAATGACAGCAGTAACAGCTTGAGAGATGCTGAATAGAAGGCTTGTGTTGCAAGGGAAGGTTTGTATGAATGCTGGCTTGATTGCAGGTAGTGGCAGCAGGAAATACATCACTAATGGGAAGGCATCCTCTTGGGAAAATAATTTTGCAACACTGTTCTGTAGTGCAACCAAAATGCTGTCAAGCTTGGCCCTAAGTTAATAACTGGAAATATTGCTGAAGAATGGTGATCTATGTCTGCTGTAAACCAGACATCATTTTACTGCTTGCAAACATGAACAGCTTCTTAAGTATCTGCCTTGCAAATATGAACCTGGGTCAAGAGGAAAGATATCAGAGAGACTACAGCAAGTGCTGTATAAAGCTGCTGCCACCGGCACAAAATGCTTAGTGCTATTACAGGCTATAGTCAAACAAAATGAGAGTACCAGACATATTACATATGCCTGAAGCCTAAAAGCAGTCTTTCCCCCCCTATTATTAGTATTATTTGTGACTGATGTCTGCTAGTGTAGGTCTGTAATTGCTTTGAGGTATGCACTGCACTAACATTTTAAGGTTGTGATGTGCTAGGTAAGGATATGTCATGTCAGCCAAGAGTAACCAATGATTAAAGGTCCCCAGCCCTGGTCTGTCAGAGTGAAGGAAAATTATTCTGTTGAATTCATTGCACCCAATCTATTCATGCATGCTGTGAGGAGGAAAATGGATATCATAGAATCATGGTATCTATAAGGTTGGAAAAGACCTCAAAGATCAAGTCCAACATGTCTCCCAACACCTCCTGACAACTGAACCATGGCTCCAAGTGCCACATCCAAGCCTTTTTTGAACACCTCCAGGGATGGTGACTCCACCACCTCCCTGGGCAGCACATTCCAATGGCCAATCACTCTTTCTATGAAGAACTTTCTCATCTCCAGCCTAAACCTCCCCTGGCACAGCCTGAGACTGTGTCCTCCTGTTCTGGTGCTGGTTGTCTGGGAGAAGAGACCAACTCCCACCTGGCTACAACCTCCCTTCAGGTAGTTGTAGAGGGCAAGAAAGGTCTCCCCTGAGCCTCCTCTCTCCTCTTCTCCAGGCTAAACAACCCCAGCTCCCTCAGCCTCTCCTCACAGGGCTGTGCTCCAGACCCCTCTCCAGCCCTGTTGCCCTTCTCTGGACACCTTCCAGCAACTCAACATCTTTCCTAAACTGAGGGGCCCAGATCTGGACACAGGACTCAAGGTGTGGCCTAAGCAGTGCTGAGTACAGGGCACAATGACTTCCCTGCTCCTGCTGGCCACACTGTTCCTGATGCAGGCCAGGATGCCATTGGCCTTCTTGGCCAGCTGTGCACACTGCTGGTTCATGCTCAGCTTCTGTCAACCAGTACCCCCAGGTCCCTCTCTGCATGGCTGCTCTCCAGCCACTCTGTCCCTAGCCTGTAGTGCTGCATGGGGTTATCTGGCTTCTGTGCCAGCACCTGAACAAGAGGACAGAGTCTCAAATTGCACCAGGGGAAGTTTAGGCTCGAGGTGAGGAGAAAGTTTTTCACAGAGAGAGTCGTTAGCCATTGGAATGTGCTGCCCAGGGAGGTGGTTCAGTCCCCATCCCTGGAGGTGATCAAGAGGGGATTGAACGTGGCACTTGGTGCCATGGTTTAATAGTCATGAGGTCTTGGGTGACAGGCTGGACTTGATGATCTTTGAGGTCTCTTCCAACCTTATTGATTCTATGATTCTATGAAAGTATTTCTGATGCTTTACTCACATCTCTTTTTAATACATCTGAAAGTCACCTCGTTCCCTTGCACTGAGTTACTAGCACATAGAAACAGGATCAAGAAAAAAAGTGTATTTGCAAATGCATTTGAGAAGCACAATGAAACACTGACATTCACAGATTACTCACAGGCCCAGTCAGAACAAATGCCTCAGGACAGCTCCCTATGCCACCAGAAATGTCTCTAGTAGTGCCCATAGCTTTACATTGAAAACTGCTTGAACCTATTTGTAATAGTTCCTTCCACACAGAACACCAAGGTTTCCATTTCATAAAGAGATGTTGAAAACAACTGAAATGAAATTGCATTAGATCAGAACATAATTGAAGCTGGGAAAATGATATTAACATCACAGACACTGTAAGTCCCAGGTCTCTCTTCATGCTCCAGGGACCTGACTCAGCTTCATCATTCAAGACCTGATAATGGGATAAAACAGACAGCACAAAGGTGCTGGGCAGCTTAAAAGCAAGCAGGTAACAAGCTCTTGTTACAGGGCAAGGAAAGAGCAAGAACTCTACTTGACTTACAAAGCAAAGTGGGGGTGCAGTGGGGAAAGATGTGCAAACCACTCTGCTATGATGTCACCGAGGCAGCTCTCCCTTCCACACACGCTGTTGGCATGTAAGTGAGCAAAGCTGTAGGGCAGGCTGAGCCTTGACATTTTTGGTGTGCCAGGAGACAACAGCTGAGCAAAAGCAGAGTGGGGAGGCAGCTTATAATGACTATTGGGAAAAAACAAAAGTTTGAGAGGGATGGTTTTCAACTTGCCTTCTCCTTGGAAAGTGCAACTCAATTTGCTTTCACTACCTTTTTGGACTGTAAAATCCACATTAGGTTTCCATCCTCTACCTTCTTGATTATTTTGATGAAAACGATGTGAAGAACCAGAGAAGCAGAAATGATAGCAAATATTGAGGTCTTAGGAATATCTAGTTGAAAAATAGCTGGTTGTTGGAGCCAGCACCTAAAATTATTAGTTGGCTCTAGTGGCTAAAAATCACTCCTCACCCCAGCACTTTGAATTTGATTTGCAAAACGTGGAGGCACGGCTTCAGGGTGATAAAGAAATCAATGTATGGTTGTTTCAAGTGATGACATTTTCAAAGGTAATTCTATTTTCTCAATGTGAGATAGTATTACTTCATTGTCATCTCTTCAATTCTTCAGCCAGCAGTGTGTCAGGCGTGTGGGTGTTGAGATCACTGTTCTCTGTGGAGCTGAGGGATGAAAATACATCTTTAGGAATCTTTTTATACTGTCTTTTCTGCAAGTGGCAGTGACCAGTGTATGTGGGCTGTATCTCATCACGCTGCCTCAATTCAGTGTCATGCTATTGCATGTCACAAAGTCACAGTGTTCTCCTCCTTAGCATCCTACTCCTGGTTTGGGACTATATTTAATAGAAAGAAGCTATTCTTCCATTTAGTCAAAGAGATTAGAGTCTTTTTTGAGGCACATCAAATGCAGAAGGCCTTTTGTTAATTGTCAAGGATATTAAAGGTAGGGTTGTACAAAACCCAGCATGGCACTCAGTTTCACGTGGGCTTGATATTCATAGAATCACAGAATTGTCAGGGTAGGAAGGGACCTGAAGGATCAGCCAGTTCCAGCCCCCCTGCCACACTTGGGGACACCTCACACAACAGCAGGTTGCTCAGAGCCACATCCAGCCTGGCCTTAAAAGCCTCCAGGGATGAGGCTTCCACCACCTCCCTGGGCAACCTGGGCCAGTGTCTCACCACCCTCATGGGGAAGAACTTCTTCCGAACATCTAATCTAAATCTCCCCTCCTCTAGCTTGGATCTGTTCTCCCTAGGTCTATCACTCCCTGACACCCTAAAAAGTCTCTCACTAGCTTTCTTGTAGCTCCTTTCAGATATTGGAAGGCCTCAAGAAGGTCTCCGTGGAGCCTTCTCTTCTCCTAGCTGAACAACCCCAACTCTCTCAGCCTGTCCTCATAGGAGAGCTGCTCCAGTTCCTATATACTATTCATTTTCTGAGCATTTCTATCCTGCAAAGTATGCAAATAAGGACTCTGAAGGAAATATTTGTACACACCTTCCTATTTCTATTACCTGTAACAGGATCAGCAATGCTTTCAGTTACCTTTTTAGAAGACACCTACATTCAGAGCCTTGTTCTTTGTTAGACACATTTAATGTCATCTCTTTTGAGGCAGCAATTCCATTGACAGGGCACATTGTCAAAATATGCCTTGTGTTTCTGAACCTGCTTTGTCTTAACACAACTCAGGTTGCTGAAATTAAAAGGATGGCATGAGACATTGGCAATAAGACGAAAATGCACTGAAAACACAACTCATAGGTAACTGCTGTTAAAAATACAAAGCTCTGTGGAGCCAGGCTTTGCTAATCATAGAATCAACCAGGTTGGAAAAGACCTCGGAGATCATCAATTCCAACCTACTACCTGATACCTCCTGACAACTAAGCCATGGCTTTAGTGGCACATCCAGTCCTTTTTTGAACACTTCCAGTGATGGTGACTCCACCACCTCCCTGGGCAGCACATCCCAATGGCCAGTCTCTCTTTCTGGGAAGAACTTTCTCCTCACCTGCAGCCTAAACTTCCCTTGGCACAGTTTGAGATTGTGTCCTCTTGTTCTGGTGCTGCTTGCCTGGGAGAAGAGACCCACCCCCCCCCAGCGACAGCCTCCCTTCAGGGAGTTGTAGTGAGCAATAAGGTCTCCCCTGAGGCTCCTCTTCTCCAGGCACAGCTCTGGGGAATAAATTCAACCATTAATCAGTTTAAACCTTTGAAGGTCTCCCCATCAGGAATTTTTACCTCATCACTTTCACACAGACTGTGCCTTGCTTTAACAGTAGGAAATGTTAACTGTTTTTTTTTTTAATAGGCAGGGACTCCAAGAACATCCACTGAAAAGCCACATTGCTTTGTATGGATTCTGCTGAGGAGAGAGCTGCTACAACCCCACCCCTTCAGGGGTAATCAATATCTAATCTTGTAAATGCCAACAGAAGCCAGCTTTAACAAAAAATAACCAAAAAAAAGCCCCAAAACCCACAACTTTGGTTCAGCATCCAAGCCTTTAGAATCACAGAATCAACAAGGCTGGAAAAGACCTCAGAGATCATCAAGTCCAACTTATTACCTAATATCTAACACCTCCTGACAGCTAAACCATGGCTTCAAGTGCCACATCCAAGCCACCTCCAGGAATGGTGACTCCACCACCTCCCTGGGCAGCACATCCCAATAGCCAATCTCTCTTCCTGGGAAGAACTTTCTCCTCACCTCCAGCCAAAACCTCCCCTGGTACAGCTTGAGAATGTGTCCTCTCGTTCTGGTGCTGGATGCCTGAGTGAAGAGACCAACTCTGACCTGGTTACAGCCTCCCTGCAGGTAGTTGTAGAGAGTAATAAGGTCTCCCCTGAGCCTCCTCTTCTCCAGGCTAAGCAAGCCCAGCTCCCTCAGCCTCTCCTCACAGGGCTGTGCTCCAGACCCCTCCCCAGCCTCGATGCCCTTCACTGGACACATTCAAGTGTCTCAATGTTCTTCTTAAATTGAGGAGCCCAGCACTCAAGTTGTGGCCTAACCAATGCTGAGTACAGGCAGAATGACTTCCCTGCTCCTTCTGGCCACACTATTCCTTATGCAGACCAGGATGCCATTGGCCTTCTTGGCCACTTGTTTTAAAACGGCTTTGATTTCCTGCATAGGGAGATACAAACCCATCTTTGATGAGCACAAAGGGAAATACCTTTTCCCCCTGCCCAGAAAAAGACTTTAAAAGTTTCAGAAGACATTTTGATGCTTGATGTGTCAATAAATTTTTCATCAAACCACCATAAAAAAAAACACCCAAACCAATTTCAAATATAGCTCAAAGTTCATACTCCATGTTTTGACTTTTTGCCATTTCCACGGTATTCTTTTTCAACAAACTAAAGGTTAAAGCCCTTTATTAAATTCCTCTTCCATAACAGGACTTTAATCATAGTGCTGCTGCTTTGGTGCAGCAGTATAAATAATCACCACTGTGATGAATCTCACATTGCTCTTCTCTAAGTGTTGCCACGACTTATTCCTGCTAACTTGTTCTTACTTATATCCTACCGACTTAATGTTGTCATAATCTTGCGTTACCTTGCCACAAGTCCCACCAGTCTCCTCCTGTTCCACAGGGATGTCCATGAGCTTATATAAACAGAATATGGCAGAACATGGCAGAATATGGCAGAAGGAGCCAGGGAGCAGCATAGTTTTCCACTGTTCCACAATGGGGTAGTTGGTGATCTGCTCAGCCGCCAGGATCCCCACAGGTCCATGGGACCAGATGGGATCCATCCTAGGGTGCTGAGGGAGCTGTCAGAGGAGCTGGCCAAGCCGCTCTCCATCATTTTTCAGCAATCCTGGCTCACTGGAGAGGTCCCAGAGGACCGGAAGCTGGCCAATGTGGTGCCCATCCACAAGAAGGGCCGGTTGGATGAGCCAGGGAATTACAGGCCTGTCAGCCTGACCTCAGTGCCAGGCAAGATCATGGAACAGGTCATCCTGAGTGCATTAACACAACACTTAGAGGATGGCCAAGGGATCAGGCTCAGCCAACATGGATTTAGGAAGGGCAGGTCCTGCCTGACCAACCTGATCTCCTTCTACAAGCAGATGACCTGCCTGGTGGATGTGGGGAGGCCTGTGGATGTAGTTTACCTGGACTTCAGCAAGGCCTTTGACACCGTCCCCCATAGCAAACTGCTGGCCAAGCTGTCAGCCCATGGCTTGGACAGCAGCACTCTGGAACGAGTCCAAAGAAGGGCAACGAAGTTAGTGAGGGGCTTGGAACACAAGCCCTATGAGGAGAGACTGAGGGAGCTGGGGCTGCTTAGCCTGGAGAGGAGGAGACTCAGGGGTGACCTTATTGCTCTCTACAACTACCTGAAGGGAGGTTGTAAACAGGCAGATGTTGGTCTCTTCTCCCAGGCAGCCAGCACCAGAACAAGAGGACACAGTCTCAGGCTGCGCCAAGGGAAGTTCAGGCTGGAGGTCAGGAGGAAGTTTTACACAGAGAGAGTGATTGCCCATTGGAATGGGCTGCCTGGGGAGGTGGTGGAGTCGCCGTCACTGGAGGTGTTCAGGAGGAGACTTGACAGGGTGCTTAGTTACATGGGTTAGTTGATTAGGTGGTGTTGGGTGATAGGTTGGACACGATGATCTTGAAGGTCTCTTCCAACCTGGTTTATTCTATTCTATTCTATTCTGTTCTAAACTTTATATTCTAATGTGCTAGGCTGGAATATAGGTGGCCTCCAGCATGTGTAGTTTTTGATCTATGGGCAACCACAAATTTCATTAAAGAGGATGCACAGACTAGGTATCTGTCATTTACGCTGAAGTAACTAACCATTAACTATGTCATTCCTCAGGGATAGGTGAAAAAGGCCAAGCACTTGTCATCAGGTAAATGGTAAGACTGGAATTTAATACTTTGCAGTCTCCTCTTTTCTTCTGACCCTCACCTTCACCCCTCAGTGGAAAGTATTTCAGTGGTAAACAGGGGGAAATCAAACCAGCAAGTGGAGAGCAACTGGAGGAATAACAAGAAACATGTGTTTTGTCGTAGCCTGAGGAGAAATTCAGCAGATGGAATTCCTTCTTTAGAGATTTTTGAGTGAAAAATATGGTTGGAATTACAAACAAGAACACTGGATTATGGTTTCTGAACTTCCTCGATTAGTAGGTCAAGAAAGGTTCTCATCCATCTCTGCTCTGTCCTGGTGAGGCTGCGTCTGGAATATTGCATCCAGTTCTGGCCCCCTCAGTCCAGGAAGAACCTCAGGGAACTGCTTGAAAGAGTCCAGTGCAGAGCCACCAAAATGATCACAGTATCACTTAGGTTGGAAAGGACCTCAAGGATCATCGAGTCCAACCTATCAACACAGACCCCATGACTAGACCATGGCACCAAGTGCCACGTCCAATCTCCTCTTGAACGCCTCCAGGGTCGATGACTCCACCACCTCCCTGGGCAACCCGTTCCAATGCCGAATGACTCGCTCGGTGAAGAACTTCCTCCTCACCTCGAGTCTAAACCTCCCCTGGCACAGCTTGAGACTGTGTCCCCTTGTTCTGGTGCTGGTTGCCTGGGAGAAGAGACCAACCCCTTCCTGGCTGCAACCACCTTTCAGGTAGTTGTAAGAGGGCAATGAGGTCACCTCTGAGCCTCCTCTTCTCCAGGCTAAACAATCCCAGCTCCCTCGGCCTCTCCTCATAGGGCTTGTGTTCAAGGCCTCTCCCCAGCCTTGTTGCCCTTCTCTGGACACGTTCAAGTGTCTCAATGTCCTTCTTAAACTGAGGGGCCCAGAACTGGACACAGGACTCAAGGTGCAGCCTAACCAATGCAGAGTACAGGGGCACAATGACTTCCCTGCTTCTGCTGGCCACACTATTCCTAATGCAGGCCAGGATGCCATTGGCCCTCCTGGCCACCTGGGCACACTGTTGGCTCTTATTCAGGTGGCTGTGGATCAGCACCCCCAGGTCCCTCTCTGTTTGGGAGCTCTCCAGCCACTCTGACCCCAGCCTGTAGCTCTGCATGGGGTTGCTGTAGCCAAGGTGCAGCACTTGGCACTTGGACTTGTTGAATGCCATCCCATTGGACTCTGCCCATCTGTCCAGTTGGTCGAGGTCCCTCTGCAGAGCCTTTCTACCTTCTAACTGACTAACATCTGCCCCTAACTTTGTGTCATCTGCAAACTTGCTGATGACTGACTCTACCCCTTCATCCAGATCATCAATGAAGATGTTAAAGAGGACGGGGCCCAGAACTGATCCCTGGGGCACACCACTGGTGCCTGGCCGCCAGCTGGATGTGGCACCATTCACCACCACTCTCCGGGCTCGGCCCTCCAGCCAGTTCCTAACCCAGCACACAGTGTTGCAGTCCAATCCACGGGCTGACAGCTTAGCCAGCAGTTTGCTGTGGGGGACAGTGTCAAAGGCCTTGCTGCAGTCCAGGTAGACCACATCCACAGCCTGCCCACATCCACCAGACAGGTCACCTGATCATAGGAGATCAGGTTGGAGAGGCAGGACCTGCCCTTCCTAAATCCATGTTGGCTGGACCTGAGCCATTGGCCATCCTTCAGGTGCGCAGTTATTGCCGCCAGGATAATCTGCTCCATCACTTTCCCTGGCACTGAGGTCAGGCTGACTGGCCTGGAGTTTCCAGGTTCCTCCTTGCACAGATTGTTCAAAACCAGCAGAACACGAGGACACAGTCTCAAGCTGTGCCAGGGGAGGTTTAGGCTGGATGTTAGGAAGAAATTCTTCCCAGAAAGAGAGATTGGCCATTGGGATGTGCTGCCCAGGGAGGTGGTGGAGTCACCATCACTGGAGGTGTTTGAGATGATACTGGATGAGGCACTTGGTGCCATGGTTTAGTTGATTAGATGGTGTTGGGTGATAGGGTGGACTCGATGATCTCAAAGGTCTTTTCCAACCTGGTCTATTCTATTCTATTCTATTCTATTCTATTCTATTCTATTCTATTCTATTCTATTCTATTCTATTCTATTCTATTCTATTCTATTCTATTCTATTCTATTCTATTCTAAATTCCAGGCTCACTGAAACACAACCAGCTCTATAAAATCTTTTTGCCTTGGTTTAAAGTTTTGGTTCAGCAGTTATCTCCCTGTGAACAGGCCATTTTATATTTAGTGTGCAAAATACAAATTATTAACAGGTGGTGTTCAAGCTGAAAAGAGTTTGTTTCATGGACTCATACAATTGTTAAGGTTGAAAAGGACCTCAAGCATCATCCAGTTCCAACCTCCCTGCTATGGGCAGAGACACCTCACACTGGATCAGGCTGCTCACAGCCACATCCAGCCTGGCTGCAAAAACCTCCAGGGATGAGGCTTCCACCACCTCCCTGGGCAACTTGTGCCAGTCTCTCACCACCCTCATGGGGAACAACTTCTTCCTAACATCAAAGGATGTTGCTTTGTACTTGAATTCGCTAAAGACATTTAATTTAGGGTCAGGGATCTTGCTGATCTAACTATTTTATGATTGTATTTTATGACTGTGTGCTCTTTTGCATCTCTTAAGACAGGAGAAAATGCTTTCTGACGTTCCTGAGTGCTCTTTCCTTCATGCTAATTTGGTTTTAGGTTTACTTGCTGTGATTGTTTCAAATCTTACTTCACAAGGAAATAGGAATTAAATTTTATGCTCAGGGAGCTTTGCTTCCACAGTCTGTTGTACTATCTTTATTGTATGGACAGTTTAAGGGCTACAAACATCCTTTATTGTCTCTTCCCTCATCTCCAAGTGCTTCAGCTACTGCCATGATCCTATGGAGAGTTTTGTTTCTTGCATAGCTTTATAGTGTTAATAAAAATGCTTTTATTTTTTCAGTATAGTAATTAATGGATACTAAATTTATCCTTGGTGCTGTAAAGAGCACACTTTCATGTTTGCCCTAAAGATGGACCTCATTTTTGCTTTAGATTTACTTCAGTGTCAAAAAAAAAGTAGATCCTTCAATATAAAGAATATAAATGGAGAATAAAAAGCCTGGCTTTAGCATATTTTTTTTTCTTTAATATGAATTAGGGAACTGATAACAAATCACAAGGCAATAATAATAGGCAAATTTAGTGCTCAGTGGATCGATGTGTTGCTTGCAGCTGTGGTTGCTTCATTCTGTTTGTATCAAGCTCATTTGTAATGGGTCCTTTCTGTATGGAGAGAGCAATACAACCAACGTGGTGATTATTGCTGCCAATAGGATTTAAACATCAAACAACAGAGAGGTGATGGAAATCCTGAAGTCAATAATACGGAAATTTGAATAGTTGCTAAATTAAAAACAATTGGCAGGTGTTAGGCAGTAGACTAGACTAGACTAGACTAGAATGGAATAGAATAGAATAGGTTGGAAGAGACCTTCAAGATCATCGCGTCCAACCCATCAACCAATCCAACACCACCTAAACAACTAACCCATGGCACCAAGCACCCCATCAAGTCTCCTCCTGAACACCTCCAATGATGGTGACTCCACCACCTCCCCGGGCAGCCCATTCCAATGGGCAATCACTCTCTCTGTAGAGAACTTCTTCCTAACATCCAACCTAACCCCCCCCCAGCACAGCCTGAGACTGTGTCCTCTTGTTCTGGTACTGGCTGCCTGGGAGTAGAGACCAACCTCTGCCTGTCTACAACCTCCCTTCAGGTAGTTGTAGAGAGCAAGAAGGTCACCCCTGAGTCTTCTCCTCTCCAGGCTAAGCAACCCCAGCTCCCTCAGCCTCTCCTCACAGGGCTGTGTTCCAAACCCCTCACCAACTTCGTTGCCCTTCTCTGGACTCGCTCCAGCAAGTCAACCTCCTTCCTAAACTGAGGGACCCAGAACTGGATGCAGTACTTGAGGTGCAGCCTAACCAGTGCAGTGTACAGGGGCAGAATGACCTCCCTGCTCCTGCTGGCCACACTGTTCTTGCTGCAGGCAAGTATTTACCACATGGGCCAGCAGCACCTGTTGAACAGAAGGTGGAAACATAGAATGCACTGGCTTGGAAAAGACCTGTAGAGCTCATCCAGCCCAATGTCCCTGTAGTAAGCAGGGACATCCCCAGCTAAATCAGGTTGCTCAGAGCTCTGTCAAGCCTGACCTTGAATGTTTCCAGGGACAGACCTCCACTACCTTTCTGGGCAACCAGTTCCAGTGGTTTTCATTCTTCACAGTAAAGAAATTCTTCCTAATGTCCAACCTAAATCTACCCTGCTTTAGTTTAAAACCTCTGCTCTTTGTCCATTGCTATATGCTTTTGTAAACAGCCCTTCCCCTGCTTTCTTGTACCCTTCAGGTACTGGAAGGTTGCAATAAGGTCTCCCCAGAGCCTTCTCTTCTCCAGGAATCATAGAAGTACATGAATTCACTGTCAGTCTGGAATACATCTGAAGGAAAACTGTAATCCTTCTTATGTCTTGCCATGGTTCCACCATTCTTCTTTTGAAGAAGAATTGGAGATTAATTAGTTGGTTTAAGTCTTTGCCCCTTCTTTTACCTTCTGGGCCTGACACCAGGTGGTGTCTGAGATAAATCAGGGCTCCTCCTGGAGCAGATTTCTGCACCAGGGAGGAGTTCAAAAGCACCATTTGAAGGACATTTTCTTGGGGAGGTTCCTTGAAATTCTGATGAATTGAAATGATGAAAGGCAACCCTGGTTTGTGAATGGATCGTGGATTGTTTCAGCATCTCTATTGCTTAAGTAGTGCTATAAAATGCATTTATTAAACATCTATAGCCTTCGTGGGACTTGTCTTTGTGGCACTACCAACTAACTCTTGATTTCCCTTAACCTACCATGCTGGTGTTTTGCAGACCTATCTGAATTTAAGAAACCATGCTGTGCCAAACTTTATTGCACGCTCTATAATGGCTCCAAAGGTCCTTTGTAGCAGGTGGGAGGGTTTCATTATTAAAACTTCCTTCCCTTGTGTGATACAAATTCAGCACCTTCCAACAAGACTGGTTTAATTCTTCTACTTCTGATAACCCTTTAGCTCTGAGCTGCTGTGTTACTTTCTTCTGAGCCAACATCTCTAAACTACCTGAAGGGAGGTTGCAGCCAGGTGGGGGTTGGTCTCTTCTCCCAGGCAACCAGGTTTAGTTGACTAGATGGTGCTGGGTGATAGGTTGGACTCGATGATCTCCAAGGTCTTTTCCAACCTGGTCTATCCTATCCTATCCTATCCTATCCTATCCTATCCTATCCTATCCTATCCTATCCTATCCTATCCTATCCTATCCTATCCTATCCCATCCCTAATATTTTATGCAAGTTGATCAGGGGGTTTGTGGAGTCTCCCTCTCTGGAGATATTCAAAACTCACCTGGCTGCTTTCCTGTGTAATCTGGTGTAGGCGATTCTGTAGGCTTAGCAGCAATCTTTGCCTAGCAGAGGATGAATGACTTTGGGCACCAGGGGTTCAGATATCAGACTTGATGATCTTGGAGGCCTCTTCCAACCTGGTTGATTCTGTGATTCTGTATTTTCTGTGCAGACTACCCTGACTGGTCCTGCTCTGGCAGAGGGGTTGGACTAGATGATTTTTCTAGGTCCCTTCCAGCTCCTGAAATTCTGTGATCATCTGACACTGGCAGTTCTCTGAAAGCTTCTGTCCTTAGCCCCGGGCTGTGTCCTGTACATGTGCTTCCAATGTCATTATGAGACTCATCTTGCTTTCTGTAGGTGGCAGCAAGTATATTGTTGTGCTGATTCATACATCTTAAAAATGTTTCTTCCTGACCCAGCCCATGGAGTGTGCAAATAGGTGTGTTACTGCAGAGGACATGCTTAGCAAGCATGTTGGGTTCTGGGTTTCTCTGCAATACAGTATTTCTCTGAAATACATGTTCAGAGAACACAAGGGCAGTGGATTTGTTGCATGAGAGCAATCAGTGTATCAGTTCAGTGGCTGTGACAAGGGAGAGCTCTCTGTGGAAGGGAAGCTACATCCATTTCCAGATTGCTAGTCAGAAACTGCCAGCACACTAGGGCTCCAAGGCACCTGGCTGCCTCTGCCACAGCTCATAGTGGCTCCCTACACAATATTCAGAACAGCATAGGTAAGAGGAGAGAGGATGAGAAACAGGATGGGATGAATGAAGAGCAGAAAAGGTAGACGAGGATAAGGACTAACATGCACTTGGGCATTCTTTGCTGGTAAAATTGCTCTGAAGCAGCTGCTATAATTTAGCACGATTCTGAGCAGCTCTCAATTTCAAGTAACCTAAGTTGTTCCCTAGGTTCAGCAATGTTCTGTACATCCTGTCCTGTATGTATTGCTCAGAGCATTTCAGAAGCAACAAATCCTCTTTCCTCGTCTCCGAAGGTGCCAACCTGTCTCTTGAGTAGTGCAGGGAGAGCTCTGCATAACAAACAGTTGTACTCTGTTACTCTTCCCACTCCCATCCAAATGGGATGTTGTGTTTTTCAAAACATCCCTGTCCTCAGATGTCCTCCCCTGCAAGTTGTCCTGTTCACAGGATCTTCTTATTCTGTGGTATTCCATTTTGAAAAACATGAGTCAGGTTACCTTTCCTGAACCAAATCCCCTCTGTTCTCTGCCCCCTGCACTCAGGGTTGCAATCTCATGTTTATATCTTACTGTATGCTAAGATCCAGGACCTTCTGGCAGTGATCTTCGGCAAACTGTCCCATGGACACCATGCTGTGACATGGCAGGTTTCCAGAGGCTGTCCAAACAGGCAGCACTCTCTTTTCATCTGATTGCTTCCACTACTCCTGATTCTACTTCTATTAGGGAATGGAGGATCAACACTGTGGTTTCATCATGTAAGTTACTTTAAACTCAGTTTAAAGCAATCATGGTGATAGAAGAAATTGTTCCAACCTCAAGAGCTAAGAGAAAAACTAAATAGTGCAGTGTTTGTGCAACTGTGAGCTGGTGATACCAACTTGGGAACACTGCTCATGTGGGCTTGCAAAAACTTGCTCTGACATCAACTGAAACAGGAGTTGTAACAAATTCAGACATTAAGTAGTATTTTAATTTCAGAACTAATAAAATCTGAACTGTTTTGATCTGATCCCCCCCAAAAACCACACTAGAAATAGTAGGTGGTCCTACTTGGACTTGATAGCATTGTACAAGAGACAAGGATTTGATTCATAGTATCATAGTATCATTCAGGGTTGGAAGGGACCACAAGGATCATCTAGTTCCAACCCCCTTGCCATGGGCAGGGACACCCCACACTAGATCAGCCTGGCCAGAGTCTCATCCAGCCTGGGCTTAAACACCCCCAGGGACAGGGCCCCAACCACCTCCCTGGACAACCTGTTCCAGGGTTTCACCACTGTCATGGGGAAGAACCTCCTCCTCACATCCAGCCTGAATCTCCCCACCTCCAGCTTCATTCCATTCCCCCTAGTCCTATCACTACCTGAGATCCTGAAAAGTCCCTCCCCAGCCTTCCTGTAGCCCCCTGCAGATACTGGAAGGCCACAATGAGGTCACCTGGGAGCCTTCTCTTCTGCAGACTGAACAGCCCCAACTCCTTCAGTCTGTCCTCATAGGAGAGGTGCTCCAGCCCTCTGATCATCCTCGTGGCCCTTCTCTGGACACCTTCCAGCACCTCCAGATCCCTCTTGGAATAGGGGCTCCAGAACTGGACACAGTACTCCAGGTGGGGTCTCACCAGAGCTGAGTAGAGGGGGAGGATCACCTCCCTTGCCCTGCTGGCCACAGTTCTCCTGATGCAGCCCAGGATCTGATTGGCTTTGCGGGCTACAAGTGCACACTGAGAGCTCCTGTTGAGCTTTTTGTCCACCAGCACCCCCAAGTCTCTTTCCTCAGGGCTACAATCCAGCCAGTCACTGCCCAGCCTGGATTTGTGCCTGGGATTGCCTCGACCCAGATGCAGGACCCTGCCCTTGCTCTTATTGAACTTCATGAGGTTGGCTTGTGCCCACCTCTGCAGCCTGTCAAGGTCCCTCTGGATGGCCTCCCTTCCCTCCAGCGTGTCTGCTGCACCACACAGCTTCATGCTGTTCATGGGGGCTGGATCATGTAACCTGCAAGTCTCAGCTCTCTGAAGTCTCACTCTGGGCTCTCCTTCCACTGTGCACTACACAGCAATACCAGAAGTGCTGTCTGAAGCTTGGAGTGTTTCTCACCTCTGTGCTCTGTTTTCCTTTGTCAGCACCATGGTGTTGCTGCAGAGTGCAGGGCAGGGGTGGAGCTGAGGCTGTTAAGTATGAACTGCAGTCTGTTGTACCTAATGTGCAAGGTAGTAAGGTCTGCTTAGATGGAAAAAGGAGGACAAAAATATTTCCTTATTTATTTATTTGTTTATTTAAAAAGCTTCTACTTCCCATCAAGTAACACAGTTTTTTTTGTGTCTGTGGTCAGCTGCAGGGAATGCCTCAGGAAGCAGGGCACTTAAGGTTTTCATTTCCCCTTGACTCTCTGTACATTGCAGTGGAAGCAGACTACAGAATCTCACTGTTGGTCTACTTTATAATTGTTTTTTTCTGAAGGATTTGTGCTCTACTGCTCACTGCAATATGCTGCTGCTTTGCTGTCAATTATCCTCACCAATAAATGAGGAGGGATTTGCAGGAAGAAGCTGCAAATCAGCCTCATTTTTAATCATGTGTAAAATCTACCTGCACCCTTCCTGCAGTACATTAATGAGCTTCCCTTCTACCTTGCTGCCTATGAGCAAGTCATGTGATTAGTAAGCAAGGAAAACAAAGGACATGGAGAAATACAGGACACTTTCTAATAGCCTTGTTAGTAACAGAACATGACCAGCTTCTAGCCACTGCTGGAAATGCTGCCCTGCATCCCCAGTGCAAAATGCTCATCCTGTAGCACACTTGTAATGAAGGGTGCCAAGAGAAGCAGCTGTTTCTTCTCTCAGCCTGTGACTGCTTTACTATTCTAAATACTTAAACACTTTGCAGTTGCTGGAAGAGAAGAAGTTGTCTCACAAACAAAGATTTTAATCCTGTTTGGCTTCATAATGAGCTCATAGCTTCAGAAATTGTTTTCTGGAGAATAAACCAAAAATGTTTTGTTTGAGGGAAGCTTTGTGTTTATAGGAGACAGAATTAGTTTGCTTCCATCACACAATAGCTGATCCTACACCAGGATACTGCATGTTCTGCTGGTGCTCTGCACAACCGCAACATGGGTTAGAAGACATAAATGTATCATAGTATCATAGTATCAGTCAGGGTTGGAAGGGACCACAAGGATCATCTAGTTCCAACCCCCCTGCCATGGGCAGGGACACCCCACACTAGATCAGCCTGGCCAGAGCCTCATCCAGCCTGGGCTTAAATACCTCCAGGGATGGGCCCCAAAAACCTCCCTGGACAACCCATTCCAGGGCTTCACCACTCTCATGGGGAAGAACTTCCTCCTCACATCCAGCCTGAATCTCCCCACCTCCAGCTTCATTCCATTCCTCCTACTCCTATCACTACCTGAGATCCTGAGCAGTCCCTCCCCAGCCTTCTTGTAGCCCCCTTCAGTTAGTGGAAGGCCACAATGAGGTCACCTGGGAGCCTTCTCTTCTGCAGACTGAACAGCCCCAACTCCTTCAGTCTGTCTTCATAGGAGAGGTGCTCCAGCCCTCTGCTCATCCTTGTGGCCCTTCTCTGGACACCTTCCAGCACCTCCAGATCCCTCTTGTAATAGGGGCTCCAGAACTGGAGGCAGTACTCCAGGTGGGGTCTCACCGTCTTACCTCCTTCATTTCTCTTTCAAATCGGACAACCAGCCTGGATTTTGTAGCTTTGGCTTCTAAATATTCACGGAACAAATTTTAGAATCATAGAATGTTTTTTGTTGGAAGAAACCTTAAAGATCATCGAATCAACAAGGTTTGAAACGACCTCAGAGATCATCAAGTCCAACCTATTACCTAACACCTCCTGACAACTAAACCATGGCTTGAAGTGCCACATACGATCCTTTTTTTGAGTACCTCCAGGAACAGTGACTCCACCACCTCCCTGGGCAGCACATTCCAATGGCCAATTACTCTTTCTGGGAAGAACTTTCTCCTCACCTCTAGCCTAACCACTCCACCCCCTAAACCTCCACCACCTTCCTGGGCTACCAGTTCCCGCGTTCCACCATCCAAGTGTGAAACTTTTCTTACTTAAGGCAATATTTTAGCAAGACTGATCTAAAAGGCCATAAACTAGGGTTAAGGTTTTGGATAGAAATTGTGTGTTGTACACAGGAAGCTGTACAAACCTAGTCTGGTGTGTTTAGTTGTCAAAGTGTGGTCACCTCAGTTGGTTTTATATGCATGGCTGCAGTCCAGTATTACATAGCATGCTACATGATGTTCATATATCCATGGACTTAGCTACAAAGCTGACACAGTAAAACACATACATATGCATGTATAAATTTGCTTTTAAACAGTTTAGAAGGAGAGATGAGAAATAAAGCAAATAAACCACAGAAGAGTTGTATACAGAAGGAGGAGTCACTTATAAATAAACATGAGACTGAGAGATAGCCTCCAGCATCCACAAGAATGCTGCAGGTCTGCCAGCTAGGAAATCTCAGAGTCTGCATGTGGAAAGATTTGTGTTGCAGTGAAACTCAGAGCTTTTGGAGCCAGGAAGATGAAGCAAAAGCTGTGCTAGCAGAGCAGAAAACAGAGTGTTTCAATGGGAAATCACATTTAAAGCCTTCGAGTCAGGAGGTGTTTAAGAAGAGACTGGATGAGGCACTTGGTGGAAGTGTTCAAGAAGGGATTGGACATAGCACTTAGAGCCATGGTTTAGTTAGTCATGAGGTGTTGGGTGATAGGTTGGACTGGATGATCTCTGAGGTCTTTTCCAACCTGGTCTATTCTATTCTATTCTATTCTATTCTATTCTATTCTATTCTATTCTATTCTATTCTATTCTATTCCATTCCATTCCATTCCATTCCATTCCATTCCATTCCATTCCATTCCATTCCATTCCATTCTAATTTATTCTGTTAGAGGAATATTTATTGGAGTCCCTGAGGATATTTTGTGTTTGAACCATTCCCTGAGATGCTTAGCTTGAAGATAAAAGGGAACCCCCGCCTAGTTCATGGTGAAATGCAGACTCCTGTGCTGAATGTGATTCAGGATTGTGCTGCTAGTGTCAGACTGGTAAGCACCTCCTGTTTGCTGCTGCCTTTATAGCATTTGTCACACTTAACACTGCTAAAATGTACCTGGAGAGCCTGATATTTGTGAGCCTGCCTTGAGCACTTGTTCTGACTCTTGGAAGGTGCAATGATAGCAATCATATAGTGCATCATACTTATCTTTGTCACTGGATATCACCTGCAAATTCTAGTATCAGGGGAAAGTACACTGTGCAACAACTAAACAGCAACAGACCATAAAATGCTAATGTTTTCTAGAGACAGAGTGTGATGGTGTTGCTCCTGGAATGCAGGCACATAAAGTAGCTCCCACCTGGAAACCAACAACAGCCTTGAATGTGGAAAGGGTTGTGGAAAATATCAGTGGGAGCCCAGAACAAGCAAGCTGGGCTGAGCAAACAGTAGTCAGGCAGTCCTGAAAGTGCTGCTTTTAATTTTGTGTGGTGGCAAGAAGGACCCAACCTGTTGTACAGATGGAAGCCGCAACCTAGGGATTGAAGTTCTGCTGAGAAGAGAGCAGCCCTACTAGATCAGACTGTGCCAAGATCCAGTATGTGAGTCTCAATCTGCATGTTTTTTCTTATGACTACTTAGCTTCTGGGGATGTTTGCTGCAGTTAATTGCATTCATGTTTTCTTCATGTGTTTTATATTAATTATTTATGGCTGAAAAGCTGTTAGTTAATTTATACATGCAATGGTTAGTAACAATTAGAGACAGCAATCAAGATCAGAAGGTATTTAGTTAGCAAGGCTTTTCAATGCTTGAACCCTTTGCTTTTTGCTAACATCCTGCTGCATAATATGAAGAACACATTGGCTCACTTGCATGCTTCTCCTGAGCACTTAAGGAAAGAGAACTGATGTGGGCAGCCCAAGGAGGTGGTGGAGTCACCATCACTGGAGGTATTTAAGAAGAGCCTGGATGAGGCACTTGGTGCCATGGTTGAGTTGATTAGATGGTGTTGGGTGATAGGTTGGACTCGATCTCAAAGGTCTTTTCCAACCTGGTTAATTCTATTCTATTCTATTCTATTCTATTCTATTCTATTCTATTCTATTCTATTCTATTCTATTCTATTCTATTCTATTCTATTCTATTCTATAAGATAGAACAAACAAATGAAGGGAGAAGAACTGCAGTATCACAGGGCCTATGCTGGAAGGCATCTCCACTGTTTTCATATCGAGTCACTGCTATTGCAGGGTGTCATGGATTGAGTTGAACCTGCTGCAGTCATGCCAGCTTCAAAAATTAAAGTGCTGCCTGGAGGAAAGTATTATGGGGCTTGAAGTTCAGATTGCAACATGGGAAGCCTCTTGTTCCTGTTGCTGCTTCTGGGTTCCAGCTTCTTGTGTGCTGGCTCTTTTCTGCAGGGATGGCAGTGAGATGTGTGGGTGTGGGGCAGCCTTACTGCTTTGGGTTTTCTGCTTTATGCTGGGTTTTATTCCGCCCCCTGTATATCACTCTGCTGCTTCTGCAAATAGGCTAAGCTAAGGTAAATGTGCATTGCATTATTAAATTAATTAGATTATTACCTAAGGTAATAATGCATTGTAAATTATGATATCTTATTTTATATTCAACTCATGTCTCTTAATCATAGTATCATAGTATCAGCCAGGGTTGGAAGGGACCACAAGGATAGAATAGAATAGAATAGAGTAGAGTAGAATAGAATAGAATAGAATAGAATAGAATAGAATAGAATAGAATAGAGACCTTCAAGATCAAAGCATCCAACCTATCCCACTGTGGTGGGTTAACGCCTCTTTCTGAAAACAAAAGAAGAAAGCAGGGCGGAGGGCTTGCAGGTACTTTACACTCCCTGAAGGGCGTTTCCCCCCTGGGAAAGCTGAGTCTGTTCCACTTCCCCCTCCCTGCCCAGCTAGGGTATAAAAAGCAGGACATCATAGCTGTGGGATCTCCTTTTTGGCTCCTGCCTCTGCTGGATGAGAGCTACGGCAGCTGCCCTCCTGCTCCTCAGCCACGTGGCTGGACCTGATCCTTCTCCCTGCTGCCTCTGCACCTCCTCAGAGAAAGACTGGTTTTGTATTATTCTTTTCTGTCCCACTCCCATCCATTCGTGTTCCTTGCCCTTGTGAAACTTGTTTTTCCCTGTTATTGTTATATATATATATATATATATATATAATTTGAAGGAAAAAAATTATTCGCCTCTCTACTTCCAAGCTGACTCCAGATTGTTGCTTAGTGGATTTGCTCCTTACCCCTTTTTTTTTTCCCTCCTCTCCCTGTTTGGAGGGAGGAGGTGGGGGGGGGGGGGAGTGTGGAAGAGATTCTCAGCCTTTTCCCATTTGAGCTTTTAACTCTCAGCTAAGGCTCAAACCACTACACCCACCCAACCAACTAAACCATGCAACCAAGCACCCTGTCAAGTCTCCTCCTGAACACCTCCAGTGATGGTGACTCCACCGCCTCCCTGGGCAGCCCATTCCAATGGACAATCATTCTCTCTGTCTAAAACTTCCTCCTGACCTCCAGCCTAAACCACCCTGGTGCAGCCTGAGATTGTGTCCTCTTGTTCTGGTACTGGCTGCCTGGAAGAAGAGACCAACCCCTGCCTGTCTACAACCACCCTTCAGGTAGTTGTAGACAGCAATAATCATCTAGTTCCAAACCACCTGCCATGGGCAGGGACACCCCACACTAGATCAGCCTGGCCAGAGCCTCAGCCAGCCTGGGCTTAAACACCTCCAGGGACAGGGCCTCAACCACCTCCCTGGACAACCCATTCCAGGGCTTCACCACTCTCATGGGGAAGAACTTCCCCCTCACATCCAGCCTGAATCTCCCCACCTCCAGCTTCATTCCATTCCCCCTAGTCCTATCACTACCTGACATCCTGAGAAGTCCCTCCCCAGCCTTCCTGTAGGCCCCCTTCAGATACTGGAAGGCCACAATGAGGTCACCTGGGAGCCTTCTCTTCTCCAGACTGAGCAGCCCCAACTCCTTCAGTCTGTCCTCATAGGAGAGGTGCTCCAGCCCTCTGCTCATCCTTGTGGCCCTTCTCTGGACACCTTCCAGCACCTCCAGATCCCTCTTGTAATAGGGGCTCCAGAACTGGAGGCAGTACTCCAGGTGGGGTCTCCCCAGAGCTGAGCAGAGGGGGAGGATCACCTCCCTTGCCCTGCTGGCCACACTTCTCCTGATGCAGCCCAGGATCTGATTGGCTTTGTGGGCTGCAAGTGCACACTGAGAGCTCCTGTTGAGCTTCTTGTCCACCAGCACCCCCAAGTCTCTCTCCTCAGGGCTGCTTTCCAGCCAGTCCCTGCCCAGCCTGGATTTGTGCCTGGGGTTGCCTCGACCCAGATGCAGGTCCCTGCACTTGGCCTTGTTGAACCTCATGAGGCTGACTCCACCCTGAGTTTTGTTTTGCAGCAGCAGGCAAGTTGCCCCTTGCACTAAACCATTACTGAGGGATAGTGACTAATATCTCTTCAGAAATACAGCAAGATCCAGATTAAAATTCATAGGGTTTTTTTGTGCTGACTTTTCTTGCAAGGGCAACTTGTGGAGCTCCACCCTGCTTTAATGATTAAAAACTTTGTTGTATTCCAACTAAATTGCTGTTTCCAGCTGTGGCCAGTTTTAAAGGCATTTATTTTTGTGAAAATGGTCATTTTTTTCCTCCCCATCATCTAATGCATTTTGCCAGCCTACTAGTCTGCATGGCTCATATTGTATTTATTGTAAGCTTAACCATGCTTAAATGACTGTCTTACACATCCACGTGCTGGCACCACAACAGACTCTCATGGTATGTGGTACCTAATCACACTCTATTTCCCTCACAGTGTCCTGTCACATTAACTGTATGAGAAAGAATGAATCCAATTGCTTCAGAGAAAATTAGGCATCATCTAATTTTTGAGTGCTTGCCCTTGCCAGCCAAATAACTATAAAATGAAGTGACTTCTAATGTATATAATTTATTGGAGTTCTTTGTGGTAATAAAGTAGCTTAGAATAAATTTGGAGAGATCCCGCATTCATTCTGCACCATTACTACAAAATAGGGGCATGCTTTAGCTGCAAAGGTTGGGGGTATTTTGATTTTCAAATCTATATCCTCAGAGGGTGGTGATCCAGCCTTCTCTGTGTGGAGGCACTCATCTCTGTGTGCCCAGAGTAAGGTGAGACTGGAACCATTGCACACACTTTCTGAAAGCAGAAAATCAATGAATTTGTGAAAGCAGCATTCAAAAGAACATCCTGGTGATTTGCTTGTGCATTATTGCCAGGCTTTGTGACTTCTCTGTTGCACCAGTGCGCTCATGATTTTATCTTCTCTCTGCAGTCCTCTCTTGCGCTGCTGCAACAATCTTGCACTTTGAAGGAAGGAATAGGGGTGGCAGCTTAGCATTTTTAAAGGCAGAGAGGCTTTGCAAGCAACAGAATTACAGAATTGTTAGGGCTGGAAGGCACCTCAAGAATCACCCAGTTCCAACCCTCCTGCCACGGGCAGGGACACCTCACACTACAGCAGGTTGCTCACAGCCACATCCAGCCTGGCTGCAAAAACCTCCAGGGATAAGGCTTCCACCACCTCCCTGGGCAACCTGTGCCAGTCTCTCACCACTCTCATGGGGAAGGACTTCCTCCTAATGTCTAATCTAAATCTTCCTTCCTCTAGCTTGGATCCATTTCCTCAAGTGCTATCACTACCAAACACCCAAACAGTCCCTCCCCAGCTTTCTTGTAGCCCCCTTCACATACTGAAAGGCCACAATAAGGTCTCCTTGGATCCTTCTCTTCTCCAGACTGAAGAACCCCAACTCTCTCAGTGTGTCCTCACAGCAGAGCAGCTCCAGCCCTCTGCTCACCCTCATGGCCCTTCTCTGGACACCTTCCAGCACCTCCAGATCCTTCCTGTAATAGAGGCTCCAGAACTGGACACAGTGCTCCAGGTGGAGTCTCACCAGAGCGGTGTGGATGGGATGGTTTCTGCTGTGCTCCTGCAGGTGCTAACAGAGGCACATCTAACAATCACAGAATCACAGAATCAGTAAGGTTGGAAAAGACCTCAAAGATCATCGAGTCTAACCTGTCACTGTCAATGCACTGCAGATCTGCCCTGTTGTGGACGTTCTTTAATGATGCAGCTATGTGTCCATGTTGTGCTCTATTCAAGTTAGCTCTTTTGTATTTCCTTTGCCCCTAAACAGTGATGAGTTTCACCCAAGAGTGCAGGTCCAGTGTCTGAAGCTTTAAGGGTCTTATGCAATTCCCTATTGATTTATACTTTACTTTCAGCCTCTTGTGATTTGGCATTACCATCAGACCTGATGACTGTAACAAGTACAGTAGTAGTGTATATTAACTTAATTATTTATGAGGATGTTACAGAGGTTTACTCCCTCTTGAAGCATCCTCAGCTTTTCAGCTTGAAAATTCTGACTGCTTATTTCTGTCTGTGGATGGTTAACCTTAGTTGTTCGTCTTCCTCATATCTTTATCCAAGCTTCTTTTGCAAATGAACCTTATCTATCATTTTATGCTACTATTAATATTGCTGTATGCCTAGGAGCTCTGAAGCTTTAATAAAACATACCTTTGCTTGGCCTCTTTCTTTCTTCCTCTACTGGCATTCATTAAAACCAATTCCACTGAACTCTGTAGTGCTCCTTCAGATCTAAAACAAGGCAGCAAATTAGGGCATAAATGTTTGCTGCCTCCCTTCACTTGCTTTTCACTTTCAAAGTGCTGTGCAAACATAACTGAATAATTTAAATAAGTCTGGAAATGCTTATACAAGTTGGCTAGATGTGTGAAAGTACCTATTTTATATGTCTTTAGCACGAAGACAGGAGTTTGTGTAGGATTTCTTACACCCCTGGAGTTTGCACAGGTTTGGATCCACACTGAAGAGGTCTTTTCTGGAGTGTGTAATTATGTGTCCTTTGGGAAGCTCAGGCTCTGGTGAGGAATCCAGGAGAACACTGCAGATAGAAAGGCAACACTTCAGGCCTGCAGAACTGAGATGCTGAAATTTTGCATCTAGCAAAGGAGAAACCCTGCATGTTGACAGGAGAGATTCATGTTAATATCAGCACCATTGCTCCCTGTAACTGCAAATTCAGACCTGAACAGATTAACCATGCCATGATGCACTGGTTTCTTGATGTCTAAATGCATGGTGTTTCTGTAATGAATCCTTACCTTACAAGAGGGAGTATGGAGTTTGTGTAAGAGGGTAAGGCTGAATAAAACTACAGCTACCTGAAGGGAGGTTGTAGTGAGGAGGGGATGGTAACTAGTGATAGGATGAGCGGAAATGGCCTCCAGTTGCACCAAGAGATGTTTAGATTGGATGTCAGGAAAAAATTGTTTAGTGGAAGAGTGGCTAAGCATTGGAACAGGCTGCCCAGGGATGTGGTGGAGTCACCAACCCTGGAGAGATTCAAAAATAAGTAGACCTGGCAGTTGTGGGCATAGAATCATAGAATCATAGAAGCAATCAGGTTGGAAAAGACCTCAGAGATCATCAAATCCAACCCATTACCAATACCTAACACCTCCTGACAACTAAACCATGGCTGCAAGTGCCACAGCCATGCATTTCTTGAACATCTCCAGGGATGGAGACTCCACCACATCCCTGGGCAGCACATTCCAATGGCCAGTCTCTCTTTTTGGGAAGAACTTCTTCCTAACATCCAGTCTAAACTTCCCCTGGCACAGCTTGAGACTGTGTCCTCTTGTTCTGGTGCTGGTTGCCTGGGAGAAGAGACCAACCCCCACCTGGCTACAACCTCCCTTCAGGTAGTTGTAGAGGGCAAGAAGGTCTCCCCTGAGCCTCCTCTTCTCCAGGCTAAGCAACCCCAGCTCCCTCAGCCTCTCCTCACAGGGCTGTGCTCCAGACCCCTCCCCAGCCTCGTTGCCTTTCTCTGGACACGTTCAAGAGACTCAATGTCCTTCTTAAACTGAGGGGCCCAGAACTGGACACAGGACTCAAGGTGTGGCCTAACCAGTGCTGAGCACAGGGCAGAAGGACTTCCCTGCTCCTGCTGGCCACACTGTTCCTGATGCAGGCCAGGATGCCATTGGCCTTCTTGGCCAGCTGTGCACACTGCTGGTTCATGTTCAGCTGCTGTCAACCAGTACCCTCAGGTCCCTTTCTGCCTGGCTGCTCTCCAGCCACTCTGACCCCAGCCTGGTGGTGTTGGGTTGATGGTTGGACTTGATGATCATAGAGGTCTTTTCCAGCCTTAATGACTCCATGCTAGCAACACAATTTACCAAAAATAAGCAGGCAGGTGGCCTGAAATGAGAGTAAGTGCTGAATTTGGCAAACGTTCCGAAACTTGGCTACATCATATCTGAAAACCTGAATCAAAAATAGCACCAAAAGCTGTTGAATGTCTTGGCAGAGAGATGAGTAAGTTTTAGCAGCAGGTGTTGCTGCCCAGCCTGTCCATGCTCAGAAAAATGCCGAGCTGTGGTGTGTATCAGACACAGAAATGGCTGGGGAAAATGTCAGAGTACCATAGAGGTGGTTCATTAAGGAATTGTTTAATTGCTTAGCTGCATTCGGAGAGAGGTTTGGATAATCAAAACTAATGGGTCAGCAGCCACTCAGCCTTATGTAAGCTGCACATGGACAGAGACAGCCCTTGCAGGCTGGAGAAATCACCGATGGAATTCAGCTTGTGCTGGAGAGGTAGCTGGTGACTCACCTCTCTAAATGACTCACCTCTCTAGAGGACACATTCTCAAGCTGCACCAGGGCAAGTCTAGGCTGCAGGTGAGGAGAAAGTTCTTCCCAGAAAGAGAGATTGGCCATTGGGATGTGCTGCCCAGGGAAGTGGTGGAGTCACCATCCCTGGAGGTGTTTAAGAAGAGACTGGATGAGGCACTTGGTGCCATGGTTTAGTTGATTAGATGGTGTTGGGTGATAGGTTGAACTGGATGATCTCTGAGGGCTTTTCCAACCTGGTCTCTTCAATTCCTATTCTCCTCTCCTCTCCTCTCCTCTCCTCTCCTCTCCTCTCCTCTCCTCTCCTCTCCTCTCCTCTCCTCTCCTCTCCTCTCCTCTCCTCTCCTCTCCTCTCCTCTCCTCTCCTCTCCTCTCCTCTCCTCTCCTCTCCTCTCCTCTCCTCTCCTCTCCTCTCCTCTCCTCTCCTCTCCTCTCCTCTCCTCTCCTCTCCTCTCCTCTCCTCTCCTCTCCTCTCCTCTCCTCTCCTCTCCTCTCCTCTCCTCTCCTCTCCTCTCCTCTCCTCTCCTCTCCTCTCCTCTCCTCTCCTCTCCTCTCCTCTCCTCTCCTCTCCTCTCCTCTCCTCTCCTCTTCTCCCTTCTAAATGAGTGAAAATGAGGGAAGCTTTCCACAAGGAATGAGGAATTGCTTGAGCTCTTCCTGTATTTCATCAAGAATTGAGGCAGGAGCCCTGTGAGGCAGAAAATATCCCCCAAGCCCACATATTTGCTCTTATTTTTCTTTTTCTTCTTCTTTTTTTTTAAAGCTGAAATGGATTTTCTTTTTTCCATTTAAAATGAGATTAATGTCAAAAAGTATATGACAGTTTGAGTTCTGTGTGCCTTTCAAGTAGCTGTTTTGCAGACTTCTCCAGAATGTTAGCTTTAGAAAGCTAGAGAGGAGAAATGAAAATTGGGGTATAAAACTCCTTGAGATAAAAGGGAGAGATGCCACCTGAACTGCACTGCTCTATTGGTTTCAGAAGTCAAAACATGGCCCTGGGGTAATGAGAGATAGCAGAGCATTTCTCAAGTGTTCATAAGTTTCCTTTGGAAAGATTTTCACTGTGTGATGTTCAGTGGCAGCTCCAAAAGGGCCTTCTGGAGAGGATGCTAGCGCCTGGCCTTTGATTGAAACACTGATGAAGTTGATAATCCAGAGCCTTACCTTGAATCATACAATCATAGAATGCTCTGGGTTGGAAGTGACCTCCAAAGCTCATCCAGTCCAACCCCCTCTGCAGTCAGCAGGGACATCCTCAGCTAGAGCAGGTTGCCCAGAGCCCTGTCCAGCTTCACCTTGAATAGCTCCAGGGATGGAGCCTCAACCACCTCCCTGGGCAACCTGTTCCAGTGTCTCACCACACTCATGGTACAGAACTTGTTCCTGATATCCAATCTAAATCTGCTCTTCTCTAGTTTGAAGCCATTGTCCCTTGTCCTGTCACTGCAGGCCTTTGCAAACAGTGCCTCTGCAGCCTTCTTGTAGACCCTTCAGGTACTGGAAGACTTCTATTAGGTGTCCCTGCAGCCTTTTTTTCACTTGTTTCCAACTGGTCTTGTCTGGCAAAGTTGAAGTTGGGGGGGAAATTTCAACCCACCACAAGGCTGAACACCCCCAGCTCCCTCAACCTGTCCCCATAGCAGAGGTGCTCCAACCCCCTGATCATTGGTGTGTCCCTCCTCTGGACTTATTCTATCCAGTCCATGTCCTTCCTGTACTGAGAGCTCCAGAGCTTGACGTAGTACTCCAGTAGAGGTCTCAGCAGAGCAGAGCCAAGTGGCGGAACCACCAGAGGTTGGCTCATCTTTGCTTGGTGTTCCTTTGACCCATTTGTTTATTAACACAGTTAATGTGGGGCTTGAAGCCTAAGTGTGCTCAATACTCGATTCTCCCTGAGCCTGGGACAGATCACTGACCAAATAATTTTACAGTCTGAGTCCAAAACCCTGTTATTGACAACCAGCAAAGTGCTGCCCATGGTGGGTGTGAACAAAAGCTAATGTTGGGTTGCCACCATGCCTGGAGAACTGGTGGCATTCCTGAGCAACCCCAGTAGAAGCAAACCTCAGTGTTTAGGAAACTCTGGACATTGGTGCCTAGGCCAGGCAGAGAGGGACCTGGGGGTGCTGGTCGATGGCAGGCTGAACATGAGCCTGCAGTGTGCCCAGGCAGCCAGGAGGGCCAATGGCATCCTGGCCTGCATCAGGAACAGTGTGGCCAGCAGGAGCAGGGAAGTCATTCTGCCCCTGTACACTGCACTGGTTAGGCCACTGTGGGAGACTAATAAGTTTGTCTCTCTCTATGTGAGTCAACAAAGATAAAGTGATAGCAGAGCCACTGGAAAGAAGGTGGAAAGAATCCTGTCCACCAATCCTGGATGCAAATCAGCTTGTGATTGCATCGTGATAACACGGGACTACAACAATGGACCCAAGGACCCAGCCATCACACCTTTAGGGCAAGATAATCACCACCTGTTTCCTGAGCCTTGTCTGGATGGAGACAGGGTAGATTCCCCCCCTTCCAGCCAGGATCTTGCCCAAACACACAGCAATACACAGCATCTAAGGATTATTTCCTGCCACTGGAATTCCTGAGGGACAATATTTGAATACATACCCAAAGCTGCGCCAGGGGAGGTTTAGACTCGAGGTGAGGAGGAAGTTCTTCACCGAGCGAGTAATTCGTCATTGGAATGGGTTTCCCAGGGAGGTGGTTGAGTCACCATCCCTGGAGGCGTTCAAGAGGAGATTGGACGTGGCACTTGGTGCCATGGTCTAGTCATGGGGTCTGTGTTGATAGGTTGGACTCGATGATCCTCGAGGTCCTTTCCAACCTAAGTCATACTGTGATACTGTGACTAAAAACTGTATAAAAGACTGGAGCAACTACTGGTTTGTTGAGATAAACAGAGGAGAAAAACGGAGAGAAAAACGGAGATGAAGGAAAACACAGGAGACGGGCCAGGCCGCTGAGAAGAGAAAGCCGGGACAATGCTGCTCCGGAGAAAAGAAGCTGCCCGGATGACCAAGCCTCAGCACCCTTTCTCTACAGACCCAGGCTGCCCAGAGGAGCCTCAGCACCATTCCTGTATCAACCCAACATCTCCCCAGAGGACCACAGCTGTTCTCCAGCAAAAGCCTCACCACTGTTTCTCTACAGACCCAACATCTCCTGCAGCACCTTTCCTCCACAGACAAACTGTCTTGGGGGGGTGAGGGGTGTGGTAATATAATTCCTTTCCTCTTCTCTCTCTCTTCTCTCTCTCCCTCTCTATTTTCTCCCTCTCCCCTTCTTATGTCCACTTTATGTAATAAATAGTCTAGCTGTTGATACTTTGGCCTCGTTTGTGCCTCTCATTTCACATCACGGGAATATTTAAAAGAACTGTTGACTCTGGTCTGAGACATTTAATGTCTCTGGACCTTAACAGCCACACCTTGAGTACTGTGTCCAGTTCTGGGCCCCTCAGTTTAAGAAGGAGGTTGACTTGCTGGAAGGAGTCCAGAGAAGGGCAACAAAGTTGGTGAGGGGCTTGGAACACAAGCCCTATGAGGAGAGACTGAGGGAGCTGGGGTTGCTTAGCCTGGAGAGGAGGAGACTCAGGGGTGACCTTATTGCTCTCTACAACTACCTGAAGGGAGGTTGTACACAGGCAAAGGTTGGTCTCTTTTCCCAGGCACCCAGTACCAGAACAAGAGGACACAGTCTCAGGCTGCACCAGGGGAGGTTTAGGCTGGAGGTCAGGAGGAAGTTTTACAGAGAGAGAGTGATTGCCCATTGGAATGGGCTGCCCGGGGAGGTGGTGGAGTCACCATTGCTGGAGGTGTTCAGGAGGAGACCTGACACAGTTCTTGGTTGCATGGTTTAGTTGGTTGGGTGGTGTTGGATGATAGGTTGGACGCGATGATCTTGAAAGTCTCTTCCAACCTGGTCTATTCTATTCTATTCTATTCTATTCTATTCTATTCTATTCTATTCTATTCTATTCTATTCTAGGCTTGTCACTTGAATCTGTGAATGAATCTTGATGATGCCCTTTTGGGATTGTGTGTTTCAGGAATGATTTTGAGGTTGGTTTGTCATTTATTAATATCATGAGCTTCAGCAGATACTGTGTCAGATGGAAAAGCAATTGCAACAGAATTTGCCTTTATGTTTAAAAATCACTAAGGTACCCTGCAATCTCTACCATACAGGGTGTATTAGAAGACCTATTGGGCATTGAGTTGTGAATTAGAAGTTAGAAAAGACATAATCTGAGCAAGAATCAGCTTATAGAACTGGATGGTTCACTGTGGTGTTCATCATGCATCGCAGAGGGCCATCATTTATTTAGGACAGGTGTTTTTTTTAACCAGCTCAAATATTTTACTAACCTCTAAAAAGCCTTGAAACTGGAGATGCAGTCAGATTTGTTTCTGAAGGAGGAAGCCACCAGCTTAAGTTCAAATTAGTTCAGTGTGCTGAGTAAAAACATAAATCTGTATCAAATCTGACTGCAGGTAGTGCCTAGGAGCTGATCCCAGATGCTTTATCAAGAACAGCTCTAGACAAGATTTGCCTGGAGAAGAGGAGGCTCAGGGGAGACCTTCTTGCTCTCTACAACTACCTGAAGGGAGGTTGTAGCCAGGTGGGGGTTGGTCTCTTCTCTCAGGCAACCAGCACCAGAACAAGAGCACACAGTCTCAGGCTGTGCCAGGGGAGGTTTAGGCTGGATGGTAGGAAGAAATTCTTCCCAGAAAGAGAGATTGGCCATTGGGATGTGCTGCCCAGGGAGGTGGTGGAGTCACCATCCCTGGAGGTGTTTGAGAGGAGCCTGGCTGAGGCACTTGGTGCCATGGTTTAGTTATTAGATGGTGTTGGGTGATAGTTTGGACTTGATGATCTCAAAGGTCTTTTCCAACCTGGTCTATTCTATTCTATTCTATTCTATTCTATTCTATTCTATTCTATTCTATTCTATTCTATTCTATTCTATTCTACTCTACTCTACTCTATCCTATCCTATCCTATCCTATCCTATCCTATCCTATCCTATCCTATCCTATCCTATCCTATCCATTCCTCTCCTGTGCTCTGAGAACAGTAACCTGTAAGGAAATTGAGAGCAAATACTGAGCTGGATATCTGCATTCAACATCAAGAGCTGCCATTTAAAACACCCTTGCCATTTAAACACAAAGTCATGATACTCAACTTCAGGCTTGCAGCTGCAGAGATATCAGAATCCAGCACCCCCTCATGAATCACTGCCTTTTGTGGGCATAGTTTTGGAAAAACAATGACCTGCAGCAATCAGTCTGAGATCAGAGTGGTCCAGGAAGCTTCCTAAACCAGAGCAGGTAGGATTTTGATCTCAGGGATGCTTTCTGGGCTTTTTTTCTTTTTGGTGAGTGGGCTGTAGAGGTAGATTTGCTTTTTGTGGTAGGTTCCATTTTTGATTGCTGAACAGCAATTTATATCCTATAGCTATAGGGAGCGGAGGTGGGCAACCTTCCCTGCTTTTGTAGCAGATGGATACAGTGTTCCCTTCCCCCTTTTTTGTCTGGTTGAGCTCAGGAGAGGGCAGATTTGTAATTTTATTCTTGAGTGAGCTGGAAGTAGAAATGATAAGTGAAAATAGAAACATCTCTTTCCCAGTGTCCTGGGGAGTGCCGGGAGCAGCCTGGTGCTCCCTGGAGCAGGGTCTCTTGCAGTGCTCCTTCAGACATCATTCAGGCTGTTGCTGTCAGAGGAGATTTCAGTGTGCACAAGGTAACCCCAAGCAGCCAAACAAACAGAAGCTGCCTGAGCTCATTCTTTTTGTTTGCCCTGTCAATACTCCTGTGTGGCCAATTTCTTCTCCTGGTGGAAAGAGATTCAATTCCTCTTTGTTCCCACCACCCAAAGTGAGACAGGTCACCCATCCCCACCTGCTCTTCATGGGCTGCATTTCTAATTACTGCTTCCATGCCTTTTGTCTGGCTGCTTCGTAGGGAAACTTTAAACCCTTGTGTTTGTCAGGCAGAAGTGTCAAAGCTGCACTTTTGCCTGCTCTGGGTACTTAGTGTGTTTCCCAGTGTCAGAGCTGATGGGTATGACTTCACCTGTCATCTGCCTGGTGAGACCCATGCAGGGAGGCATGCTCTGTCTTGTCTTTGTCTCAGACTCTCAGGGATGAAGTAAAAAAGAAACATCTCATTCCTGTGGTCCTTGAAGCTTCTGAATATAAATGAGCTGGAAAGAGCAAAGCAAATTGTAAGCACTCACTCTGGCACCGCTGCGCTGTAGATAAGGAGCATGGCCCTGGAGCTGTGTTGCCCTAAGAGCTGGGAGAGACCAGACCATGACTGGAAAAACAGCAGCATGGCCTCTGGCTCCCTTCTTGTACCATGGCATGAGACATCAGCTGATGTTCCACTATGTAAAGCTCCTTTCCTCTCACCGTGCCCTTGCTGGCCCCATTTTAAGCCTGGAGCAAACTTCACTCTTGCCTGTGTGAGCATGGGCTGAATGCAGGATGGAGGTTTAATAACCCTGCTGAGCCCTTTGGTTCTTCTGGTTCTCCAGCATAAGAAAGAAAGATACCATCTTAAACATCCTTTTCCCCGTATGAACACATAGCTGAGTTGCAGCCTCTTCATCCCTCATGTAAAATAGGCTCTAGAGGTGTCATGAGGGCAGACAGTCACTTCAGCCATGCATACCTGTAAGAGGGATGACATTAAAAGCAGTGGTGGTAGAAGATGCTGTGCAGCAGTGTAGACTTTTAAAGGTTGGAACACCTTGTACAGCCTGGAGCTAAATACAGAGAAGCTAAGTTTCAGGGGTTTAGAATTTTACTGCAAGGACTGAACTCAAACCTAGCAAGTTCAGGCACAAATAAAGGCATTGTTTAATTGTTTTATTTCACACTGAGGAAAGCTCAGAGCAACCTGCTGTAGTGTGAAGTGTCCCTGCCCATGGCAGGGGGGGTTGGAACTGGATGATCCTTGAAGTCTCTTCCAACCCTAACAATTGTATGATTCTATAAGCACAAAGTGCTTCCCAGCACTCCACCTACAGCTGTGTGTACCAGGTTCACAGAATCATAGAATCAATAAGGTTGGAAAAGACCTCAGAGATCATCAAGTCCAACCTATCACCCAACACCTCCTGACAACTAAACCATGGCTCCAAGTGCCACAGCCAAGCCTTTTTTGAACACCTCCAGGGATGGTGACTCCATCACCTCCCTGGGCAGCACATTCCAATGGCTAATTACTCTTCCTGGGAAGAACTTTCTCCTCACCTTCAGCCTAAACTTCCCCTGGCACAGCTTGAGACTGTGTCCTCTTGTTCTGGTGCTGGTTGCCTGGGAGAAGAGACCAACCCCCACCTGGTTACAACCTCCCTTCAGGTAGTTGTAGATGGCAATAAGGTCTCCCCTGAGCCTCCTCTTCTCCAGGCTCCAGATTCTCTCTAGATGTAGCAAACTTGCCATTATTTGAGTGGTTAAATCTTCAGCAGCAGCCTGTCTCAGGCTGCAGCTCAGGGAAGAACTCATGCAAGGAGATGAGGGAGACAGGGTAAGGTTCCATTAAGGACTTGGCTATTAAGACAATTGAGGTTAATGCCCCATAGTGGATTTTCTTGGACTTGGCTATTTCATCCTGGTAGAACAGTGTATTTATCCACTTCTTCCCAACTAAAAAAAAAGAAAATTAAAATTGAAATTATTGGCACTTTATTTTGCATCAATTGCTCCAGAAATCTGAATTCAGACTGAAAAATGTGGTGATGAACAAAGCATGTAAGGAGGATAATGAGCAGACCCGAGGTGACCTCATTGTGGCCTTCCAGTATCTGAAGGGGACCTACAGGAAGGCTGGGGAGGGACTGCTCAGGATGTCAGGTAGTGATAGGACTAGGGGGAATGGAATGAAGCTGGAGGTGGGGAGATTCAGGCTGGATGTGAGGAGGAGGTTCTTCCCCATGAGAGTGGTGAAGCCCTGGAATGGGTTGTCCAGGGAGGTGGTTGGGGCCCCATCCCTGGGGGTGTTTAAGCCCAGGCTGGATGAGGCTCTGGGCAGCCTGATCTAGTGTGGGGTGTCCCTGCCCATGGCAGGGGGGTATCACAGTATCACAGTATCACTTAGGTTGGAAAGGACCTCGAGGATCATCGAGTCCAACCTATCAACACAGACCCCATGACTAGACCATGGCACCAAGTGCCACGTCCAATCTCCCCTTGAACGCCTCCAGGGTCGATGACTCAACCACCTCCCTGGGCAGCACATTCCAATGCCGAATGACTCGCTCAGTGAAGAACTTCCTCCTCACCTCGAGTCTAAACCTCCCCTGGCACAGCTTGAGACTGTGTCCCCTTGTTCTGGTGCTGGTTGCCTGGGAGAAGAGGCCAACCCCCTCCTGGCTACAACCTCCTTTCAGGTAGTTGTAGAGGGCAATGAGGTCACCCCTGAGCCTCCTCTTCTCCAGGCTAAACAATCCCAGCTCCCTCATCCTCTCCTCATAGGGCTTGTGTTCAAGGCCTCTCCCCAGCCTTGTTGCCCTTCTCTGGACACGCTCAAGTGTTTCGATGTCCTTCTTAAACTGAGGAGCCCAGAACTGGACACAGGACTCAAGGTGCGGCCTAACCAGAGCAGAGTACAGGGGCACTATGACCTCCCTGCTCCTGCTAGCCACACTATTCCTAATGCAGGCCAGAATGCTATTGGCCCTCCTGGCCACCTGGGCACACTGCTGGCTCATATTCAGGTGGCTGTCGATCAGCACACCCAGGTCCCTCTCTGTTTGGGAGCTCTCCAGCCACTCCGACCCCAGCCTATAGCTCTGCATGGGATTGCCGTAGCCAATCTAGATGATCCTTGTGGTCCCTTCCAACCCTGACTGAAACTATGAAACTATGAAACAACCTTTTCCCCCTCGTGTCTGTAATCAAAACAATGTCCTCTGCATATCTGCTTTAAAATTCTCCCCAAAGCAGCTGAGACCACTTTCTTTCCCATCCCAGATGCCAAGGAGATTTATTTCAAGTGAGATCAATCTATATATTTATTTATTTTTAATAAAAGAGTGAAGCAATTGATTTTAATTAAACTCTGCTTGGAGCATTAATTAACTCATTAGCTATTTTCCAGTGAATCTGTACTTTCCTAAATGCCTTGTGCCATCAGTAAGGAATTTCTGGCATTGGAATGAGCTGCCCAGGGAGGTGCTGGAGTCAACAAGCCTGGATGTGTTTAAAGGTCATTTGGATGTGGTGCTTGGGGCTATGGTATAGGGGTGACCCTTGCAGACCCTTGCAGAGCAGGGTTCTGGGTGGGACTTGGTGATCCTGAGGGTCTTTTCCAACCTGAATGTTTCTATGGTTCTGTGAAACTGCCTCTTTTCAAATTGTTAGTCCAATTTATTAAGTACCTTTCTTACAGCTAAGAACCTTTACCCTCCTGCCTGCATGGACTGAGACATACTCAAGTGAATGTCTGCTTTGCCTCCTTGAAAAGTAGTTTTAAGTGCATGGTAGCCACATTTCAAATTTGCCATTGGAATGTGCTGCCCAGGGAGGTGGGGGACTCACCTTCACTGGAAGTGTTTAAAACGAGCCTGGATGAGGCATTTGGTGCCATGGTTTAGTTGATTAGATGGCAGAATAGGATAGGATAGGATAGGATAGGATAGGATAGGATAGGATAGGATAGGATAGGATAGGATGGGATGGGATGGGATGGGATGGGATGGGATGGGATGGGATGGAATGGAATAGAATAGAATAGAATAGAATAGAATAGAATAGAATAGAATAGAATAGAATAGAATAGAATAGAATAGACCAGACCAGGTTGGAAAAGACCTCAGAGATCATCAAGTCCAACTTATCACCCAACACCATCTAATCAACTAAACCATGGCACCAAGTGCCTCAGCCAGGCTCCTCTTAAACACTTCCAGTGATGGTGACTCCATGACCTCCCTGGGCAGCACATTCCAATGGCCAATCTCTCTTTCTGGGAAGAAATTCTTCCTCACATCCAGCCTAAACCTCCCCTGGCACAGCCTGAGACTGTGTCCTCTTGTTCTGGTGCTGCTTACCTGGGAGAAGAGACCAACCCCCACTTGGCTACAACCTCCCTTCAGGGAGTTGTAGAGAGCAATGAGGTCTCCCCTGAGCCTCCTCTTCTGCAGGCTAAGCAACCCCAGCTCCCTCAGCCTCTCCTCACAGGGCTGTGCTCCAAACCCCTGGTGTTGGGTGATAGTTTGGACTTGATCTCCAAGGTCTTTTCCAGCCTGCTTAATTCTGTGATTCTGTAAATACACAAGTTAAAAATGTGTAACAAAACTATGTGAAGCACCCTGTTTAGTTCTGTGATTCTGTGAAGCCATAAGTTAAAAATATGTTACCAAAGATGCCTTCTGTTATGTCTCTGGTGGCAGCACTAACATAAGAGTTTATGGAACAGCACTGAGCTATCAAGGTCATTTCTTAATGCAGTGTTTTACAAGGTTTTAAAGGCTGAAAGGCTATTGCCAGCTCTAGGAAGAGGGGAAAAAAAACATCCACCACACTTGGCCATTTTCAGAATTATTTGCAGATGGATTTTTTTTGTTATTTTTTGTTAAAGCTGGCTTCTCTTGGCATTTACAAGATTAGATATTGATTACTCCTGAAGGGGTGGGGTTGTAGCAGCTCTCTCCTCAGCAGAATCCATACAAAGCAATGTGGCTTTTCAGTGGATGTTCTTGGAGTCCCTGCCTATTAAAAAAAAAGCAGTTAACATTTCCTACTGTTAAAGCCAGGCACAGTCTGTGTGAAAGTGATGAGGTAAAAATTCCTGATGGGAAGAGCTTCAAAGGTTTAAACTGGTTAATGGTTGAATTTATTCCCCAGAGCTGTGCCTGGAGAGTAGGAGGCTCAAAGGAGACCCTATTGCTCTCTACAACTACCTGTAGGGAGGTTGTAGCCAGGTCAGAGTTGGTCTCTTCTCCCAGGCAACCAGCACCAGAACAAGAGGACACAGTCTCAAGCTGTGCCAGGGGAGGTTTAGGCTGGAGGTGAGGAGAAAGTTCTTCCCAGAAAGAGAGATTGGCCGTTGGAATGTGCTGCCCAGGGAGGTGGTGGAGTCACCATCACTGGAAGTGTTCAAGAAGGGATTGGACATAGCACTTAGAGTCATGGTTTAGTTAGTCATGAGGTGTTGGGTGATAGGTTGGACTTGATGATCTCTGAGGTCTTTTCCAGCCTTGTTGATGCTGTGATTCTATGACACTAAATGGCTGCCATGGCCTCTGAGGGTCTCCATCCCCTTTAACTGATAAAAGACAAAAGTCTAGATAGTGAGCCTGGACTGAGAATGTTCCTTCTAGATGACAAAAATTAGTGGGAATCCCACTTTAAGAGGCCCACAGTGCAGTTCAGGAGCTCTGTGCTCAGTGAGGTGCTTGTTTTCCCTATGGATTGATGATTGGACAGCTATGGATTCATGAGTGTCCCAAAGTCAGTAGGCAGGCACTGACTGTACTGCTCTGGGGCTTGCTGGGGTGCACGTGGCTCTGATGTCTGACCAGCTCTAGCCTGGCTCTAAGCATTCCTGCCATACAGATACAACTGGATCTTTCCTAATAGACATGTTCATTTTGAACACCCAGCTGACAGGGTATGGAGGAGGATGGGAGGGATCATTGGTGCTTGACCTTTTAGTAATACCTTTAAAGAACTTGTCAAAGCAATGCTGACCTTCCTCAGCAGAGAAGGGAGCCAAACACCTTAATTTTTGAGCATGTTCCAAGCACCAGGGTACTGCTTGTATTGGCTTTCTTGTGCATTCCCCTTGCCACTGACCACCAAAAAACCCCAAAGCAATTTCTGCTTGAGGTTATTAAAGAGCAGTAGCAAACATTCCATGCATAGAGAGGGACTGATATTAACTTTCCTGAAAGGTGAGGCTGTAATCATTCTATTCCCTGCATTGCATTGATACTATTGCTTGTAGCAATCAGAATTCTGGTACTAATTTCATGTTCCTCTGTGAATTTTGCTGGGGGGGGGGGTAATTTTCTTACTGTATTGCAACCATCTAAAGGCTGCAGATGTTGTATGTGAAGTGTCCTTTTAAAAGGTGCATTGTGACATAGTCTGGAGGCATCATAATTTGGAGGCATCATAGTTTGGAGGCATCATTAATTGGTTTCCTTTAAAGTAGTGCTTCTCAACAGATTCCAGTTCACTCTGTTTCAATTACTCTTCCTCCTCTTCCTTTTCTCTCATCCTTCTATCATCACAGTGAACAGTGACTCATTTCTCATGTTTCCATGCGTCCATAACCATGTATCATGCAGCCCACCTCTTTTTCTCACCTTGCTCCCTATTCTCTCAGAACTAACTTTAGTCTTTTCAATGATTCAATGTATGAGGCTTCAAATGATTTCAAAACAGGGGTGGGGGAGAGGCAAGCTAAAAGCAAATGACACAGCCCCAGGCAACTGCGGAGGAAGGGTTGGGAAAACCTTGCAAAGTTTGTTTTGCATTTACTTAAAGGTTGAAGTGAAAGAAGCACAAAGCTCAGCATCAGGTAGAAGCTCAGAAGGCTTTGCCATTCAGTGAATAGTTCTGAGCCTGCTCACCCTCACACTTGCAGTTCATTCACTCCCTAAGGCACCTGTGAATCCCAGCCCATGAGGCTGAAGGAATCATCACCATGTCATCCAAACCCAGACATTTCAGTCCCAGACAGAACTGCCATTTGTCAGCAGTTATACTAAACAGTGACTTGGAAGCAAAGTTTTCCAGCTCCCTGAAGTCTGACCATCAGTATTCTTTCCCCTCTTCCCTTTAGCAGCATCTGAAATGGGAAGCTTAACATCTGAAGCTCTTCATTTTTGGTGGCTGTGCCACGGTTCCTAAGGGAAAGCTGCATGTTCAGTGACACATCCTTCCCCCCCCCCCCCCCCCCCCCAAATTCTGAAGAATAAATTATGGTCATCAGCATTTGGGGAGTGAGGCATTTTTTATTTATGACAGAGAAGCTGCTACCTGTGTCTGACTCATTTCACAGCTCAGTGAAGCCACAGGTAGCTATCCTAGAGGTTGCTATTCAAACCACACTACAGAGCTCTAGATTAGATGCCAAGGATGCTTAGGAAGGAAACAGTGAGAGATCGATGCTGTAACACAAGATGTGAAAGAGCACTTGGAAAATTGCATGGAGAGTCAGTTTCAGCCTATATGAGGCCCTTCATTTTGAATCTGAAAGTACTAAATTCATTACAGATTAAGGATTAAATGCATTTCCTTTGTGGTGATATAATGAAATAATGAAAGTTTCACCAAAGATCATTTCTCTCTATTTTATTTCTAATGAAATATTGCCAGAATATTCAGTTGGACAGGAGAGCAGCTCAGTAACTGATGCTGAAGTCTAGGATCAAAAGTACTTTATTCACTCTGTGTCTCTGGGGAGAAGAGGTTCATGGCTGTTCAGCCTGGAAAAGAGGAGGATCCAGGGAGACCTAATAGCAGCCTGCCAGTACCTGAAGGGGGCTACAGGAAGGATGGAGAGAGACTACAAAGGCCTGCAGTGACAGGGCAAGGGGCAATGGCTTCAAACTAGAGAAGAGCAGATTTGGATTGGATATTAGGAACAAGTTCTGCACCATGAGGGTGGTGGAACACTGGAACAGGTTGCCCAGGGAGGTGGTTGGGGCCCCATTCCTGGAGATGTTCAAAGTGAGGCTGCACAGGGTTCTGGGCAACCTGATCTAGTTGAGGATGTCCCTGCTGACTGCAGAGGGGGTTGGACTGGATGAGCTATGGAGGTCCCTTCCAACCCAGACCATTCTATGATTCTATGTTCCTTTTGTTTATATAGACCATCAATTGTATATGCAATTAGATGTCCTTCTCTATCTGTGCCTGATCTTGAGTAAAAGTGGTGAAGGATTCACTGTAGTTTGCAATGTATTTGAAACAGACAGTAAGTCCCAGTGGAATCTTTGAGCCTTTAGCTGTTTTCTGTGGAAATGGAAGGGCTGAATTCTGTCATTGGGTATAAGCTTTTCCTGTTATTTTGGGGGGGAGGTTATACATTATTATTGTCTGCTTCTCTCACAGTAAATCATGAGTGGACCTGAAGCCATGCATTTGATGCAAAGAAGTAAACACCTTTCTGTAGGAATAATCCAAAACAAAATACACACTTTTGCTGACTGACTCAGTGAATTTGAAGTAGACACAGTGGGCTAGGTGTCTGTATATTTATCACAGGATGTTATGGGGTGAAGTGGACCTCTGGAGATCCCGTAGTCCACCCCACCATGCCAGGGCAGCACCATAGAATCCAGCACGGGTCACACAGGAACACATCCAGACAAGGCTGGAAAGTCTCCAGAGAAGGAGACTCCACAACCTCTCTGGGCAGCCTGCTCCAGGGCTCTGTGACCCTTACAGTAAAGAAGTTCCTCCTCGTGTTGAGGTGGAACCTCCTGTGCTGTAGTTTGTCTCTTCTCCCAGGCAACCAGCACCAGAACAAGAGGATACAGTCTCAAGCTGTGCCAGGGGAGGTTTAGGCTGGATGTTAGGAAGAAGTTCTTCCCAGAGAGATTGGCCATTGGAATGCGCTGCCCAGGGAGGTGGTGGAGTCACCATCACTAGAAGTGTTTAAGAGGAGCCTGGATGAGGAAATTGGTGCCATGGTTTAGTTGATTAAATGGTGCTGGGTGATAGGTTGGACTTGATAATCCCTGAGGTCTTTTCCAACCTGGTTAATTCTAATATAATCTATTCATTACCCCTTGTCTCATCACAGGGCACAAATGAGCAGTCCCTGTCTCTTCCTTCCTGACCCCCAGCCCACTCTCTCTGCACAGAACTTTTTCCTTTCCTTCTTCCTTCTTCCTTTCCTTCTTCCTTCTTCCTTTCCTTTCTTCCCAGAAAGAGGGGTTGGCCATTGGAATGTGCTGCCCAGGGAGGTGGTGGAGTCACCATCACTGGAGCTGTTCAAAAAAGGGATTGGATGTGGCACTTGGAGCCATGGCTTAGTTAGTCATGAGGTGTTGGGTGACAGGTTGGGCCTGATGATCTCTGAGCTCTTTTCCAACCTTGTTGATTCTATGATTCTATGAAAGAAACTGGAACTAGTCTCTGGAGCTGGGAAGCTTCTTGGCAGGACAGTTTGGGGTTGAGATTCATGACTAGACTCTCTTTTGGGGTTTGAACTAAGTGTGATGTCTCATTATAATTTCTCCTTTTCTAACAGCTCCTTGAACTTCCTACTCTTAAAGTTATGCACAGAAAGTCGGAAGAAATGGAAGGAAATTGCCTTTCACCTGTGAAAGCCTCACTGATGGTAGAAGCCAATCCATACTGTGGGAAAATTCTGAAACCAAGCTCTGCAGTTTGAACCATGCCTGTTTGCCAGTGTGTTCTCAGTTTATTTTTTCCCCCAGGTCCAATTAAATCTGAGCTAATGCACCTAGATTTATGTCAGCAGTACCAAAATAAAGTGATTGTTTAGCATCACAAAGCTGATAATTAGTGTCATTCTGGAGATAATGTTAGCATCAGCAGCAGTGAATGGCTCTGGGGGACATACAGCCAAAGTGGAACTATCTGAGATACTTCCCTTCAACAAGTTTATCTTGACTTGAACTCTTACCTTAAAACTCTCTTGCTGGAAACTTCTCCCTCACTTCCAACAGTCACAGTTTTTTCAGATCTGTAACCCCAACAACTTTTCTTGCAGCTTGGCCAGCTGCACATAATCAGCCATTAGTGATTCTCAGCTGTCAGACTGGTATTGATTAGGTAGCCAAAAATTTCCCATCAAACAGCCTGCTTATCTCTGTCCCCAGTGAGTTTGCTGTTCTCTGTCCCTTAACTGCTCTGAGTGCAGCACTTGGGGTTTTCAGCCTCCCTGCTGCACTCTCTGAATTGCAGCAGCAGCACCACAATACTGCACAGGAAGTAGCACCTGGAGTCATGTGCTGAGGTGGCAGTCTCCACAGTCATTTAAGAGACTAAACCCAAATGTTCTAACTCATAGGGTCAAATAAAATGCAAGCCTAGAGCAAGCCATTCTGGGCAGCCCTATTCAATTTGTTTCCAGCAGCCTAGCCAATTGGAAACATTGATTTGCCACAAAGCAAATAGATCTTTGCAGCTTCAGCAGCCCTCTCTTTGAAGCTGTTTTGTAGGGAGTTGTTTAAAGGCAACAATTAATCCCACCAACCTTTGAAACACTGACTTTGGCCATTGGAATGTGCTGCCCAGGGAGGTGGTGGAGTCACCATCCCTGGAGGTGTTCAAAAAGGGATTGGATGTGACACTTGAAGCCATGGTTTAGTTAGTCATGAGGTGTTGGCTGATGGGTTGGACTTGATGATCTCTGAGGTCTTTTCCAACTTTTTTGATTCTATGATTCTACAATTCTTTGACTTTCAGAGGTGAGCAGCCCCAAAGGCACCTTAAGAGGTACAGTAAAAGGGTGATGCAATGTCTTCTAAATCCTCTGCAGCTAAATCCTTGCTGCAGCAGCTTTAAAGTGTCTTGATGACATTGCTACAATCTGGGCAGAATCAGCAGATGAGAAGTAGAGAGGGTAGATGTTCTTCACACAGTGCAGCTGGTTTGGACAGGTGCTGTTTGTGTGCGTAAATTCCCCCAGGTTCAACTCACCTTTCAAAGAACAGGTAGGAAGCCAGGCATTAATTATTGAACCCAGACTAATGTTTCCTTTGAATAAGCATCTTAAATCAATTTAGCCAAGAAGGATCAGCTGGCAGCATCTCAGTGGGGTGGCTACCAGAATCCTTGAGAGTCTTGTACCCATTGTGCATGTAGAAAGAAGGCAGAGAGAGCACAAAGTTTGTGCTCGCCAGCACCTGCAATTGTTTTCCCGGGATCTCTGACTTGGTTGAGGTCTGACGTTGAGCTGCTTTTGCTTCCTGTCACTAGCCACAATTGGAGTGTCTTGCTTTTATTTTTTTCAGTTTAGCACAATTTTTAGTTAGGAAAGTTGATCTGCTGGAGGGTAGAGAGGCTCTGCAGAGGGAGCTTGACAGGCTGGGCAGATGGGCAGAGTCCAACGGCAGGAGATTGAACACATCCAAGTGCCAGGTTCTGCACATTGGCCACAGCAACCCCATGCAGTGCTGCAGGCTGGGGGCAGAGTGGCTGGAGAGCAGCCAGGCAGAGAGGGACTTGGGGGGTACTGGTTGATGGTAGGCTGAACATGAGCCTGCAGTGTGCCCAGGCAGCCAGGAGGGCCAATGGCATCCTGGCCTGCATCAGGAACAGTGTGGCCAGCAGGAGCAGGGAGGTCATTCTGCCCCTGTACACTGCACTGGTTAGGCCACACCTTGAGTCCTGTGTCCAGTTCTGGGCCCCTCAGTTTAGGAAGGAGGTTGACTTGCTGGAGTGTGTCCAGAGAAGGGCAACAAAGTTGGTGAGGGGCTTGGAACACAAGCCCTATGAGGAGAGACTGAGGGAGCTGGGGTTGCTTAGCCTGGGAGGAGGAGACTCAGGGGTGACCTTATTACTCTCTACAACTACCTGAAGGGAGGTTGTAGCCAGGCAGAGGTTGGTCTCTTCTCCCAGGCAGCCAGTACCAGAACAAGAGGACACAGTCTCAGGCTGTGCCAGGGGAGCTTTAGGTTGGATGTTAGGAAGAAGTTCTATCCAGAGAGAGTGATTGCCCATTGGAATGGGCTGGCCCGAGGAGGTGGTGGAGTCACCATCATTGGAGGTGTTCAGGAGGAGACTTGCTGGGGTGCTTGGTGCCATGGGTTAGTTGTTTAGGTGGGTTGGATTGGTTGATAGGTTGGACCTGATGATCTTGAAGGTCTCTTCCAACCTGGTTTATTCTATTCTATTCCTCCTGGACTGGCTGAAACTTGGCTTGATCTTTGTTAACCGTTTGCTATTTCCCCAGACATGAAGGATAATTTAATCATGAATTTTATAGTGAAAATTGCCAAGAGGACCTCATGTCACTAATTATTTACTAGTATAAATGTTTTCTGTGGATTTGGGTGAGGTGCTTTAAAAAATTTAGCTCCTCTGACCCATGCATCAAATCAGAGTATGTGAGGACCTGACATAAGGAACATGTCCAGAGAAGGACAACAAAGCTGGGGAGGGGTGTGGAGCTGCAATGGGTTAGGGCAAACCCCCTCCCCACCACGGGCAGGAATAATAACACAGACAAACAGATTGCAAAAGAATGGTGGAAAGTTTAAAAGAGAAAACAAAAAGTAACAATGAAAGTTTTACAGAGAACCACAAGCACCGTGACAAAAGAGAGAGATCCCAGAACACGCCCAAGAATGTCCCATCCCCACCTGGGGGTACACCCAAAACCCCCAGGGCTCTTTCAGCATCTGGGCCAGCACCCAGCCTAAGCCACCACAGGGGCACAGCCCGGTGAGGAGAGGCTGAGGGAGCTGGGATTGCTTAGCCTGCAGAAGGGGAGGCTCAGGGAAGACCTTCTTGCTGTATACAACTACCTGAAGGGAGGTTGTAGCCAGGTGGGGGTTGGTCTCTTCTCCCAGGCAAGCAGCATCGGAACAAGAGGACACAGCCTCATGCTGCACCAGGGGAGGTTTAGGCTGGAGGTTAGGAATAAATTCTACACAGAGAGAGAGATTGGCCATTGGAATGTGCTGCCCAGGGAGGTGGTGAAGTCACCATCCCTGGAGGTGTTTAAGAAGAGCCTGGAAGAGGCCTGGAAGAGGCACTTGGTGCCATGGTTTAGTTGATAAGATGGTGTTGGGTAATAGGTTTGGACTTAATGCTCCTCTCTCCTCTTCCTCCTCTTCTCTTCTCTTCTCTTCTCTTCTCTTCTCTTCTCTTCTCTTCTCTTCTCTTCTCTTCTTCTCTCTTCTCTTCTCTTCTCTTCTCTTCTCTTCTCTTCTCTTCTCTTCTCTTCCTCTCTCTTCTCTTCTCTTCTCTTCTCTTCTCTTCTCTTTCTCTTCTCTTCTCTTCTCTTCTCTTCCCTCTTCTCTTCTCTTCTCTTCTCTTCTCTTCTCTTCTCTTCTCTTCTTCTTCTCTTCTCTTCTCCTTCTCATTCTCTTCTTCTTCTCATAAAAAGGCCATCACCTTCATCTCCTGTAGGATTTCTGAGGTCTCACAACTCACAGGGGAAATTAGAAATGTATTGTAGTTTCCATCTCCATATCTGGATAGTGATAGATGTTAGGAAAATAAGAGTAAGGGAAGTTAAATTCTGCAAACAGGCTGTCCAGGGAAACTGTGGGGTTTTTGTTAGCTAAAGTGCAGAAGAAGTAGTTAGACAAACATAGGCAGATTCTTTGTGCCACTCTGGTATAACATATATTTCCTAGCTCTGAGTGTGGCAACATCATCACTTGGCACAAATCTGAGGACTCCCATTATGTCCTCAAAATTCAGACAAGCCTATTCTTAAAAGTAATTTAGCTGTCTGCCTCCTCGCAGCTATTTTCATATCTCTTAGTCCATCTACAAAATCTCACCTTCCACTTTGTATATGTCTGGAGAAAGGCAATATAAAGTTGCTGTAATTCTTAGGTGTGAAGATAAGCTGGGAAACAAGTAAAGTGATATTGTAGAGACTGTGGGTTTGGGGAAAAGCAGTGTATTGTTGGCAGAAGATAAGAGTGAGGATCAGAAACCCAGCATCTTATTCACAAGAAGTTCTTTTGGTTTGCAGCATGATGCTGGAGAAATCATCTTAATGTTTTTATTCTGTTCCTACTCCCACTTCTTTTTCTCTTTATAATGTTACCTGGGACTTAATCTCTTCTTTGGCTCAACAGAATACAGAATTAACCAGGTTGGAAAATACCTTTGAGATCATCAAGTCCAACCCATCACCCAACACCATTTAATCAACTAACCCATGGGACCAAGTGCCTCATCCAGTCCTCCTCTTAAACACTTCCAGTGATGGTGACTCCACCACCTCCCTGGGCAGCACATTCCCAATGCCAATCTCTCTTTTGGGGAAGAATTTCTTCCTCACCTCCAGCCTAAACCTCCTGTGGCACAGCTTTGAGACTGTGTCCTCTTGTTCTGTCACAGGCTGCCTGGGAGAAGAGACCATTTGTGTTAGACATTGAGTAAACTCCCCAAGGGATGTGGTGGATTCCCATACATTAGACAGTTTCAAGCCCAGCTTGACAGGGTGCTGGGCCAGCTCATTTCAACTGCCTTACCCTGAAAAGTCGGACTAGATGATACCTTGGAGCGCCCTTCCAACCTGATATTCTAATCAATCTGTGAATTACATGATTCTATTCTGTGATGCTAGTAAATCTCTAAAGCAGAAACCATAGCACTAGGAATACCTAGCAAAAGGGCTGGGTAAATCAAGAG